>NW_028301610.1:65838409-66141439 GCF_987345545.1 Pholcus phalangioides | reverse complement strand
CCACTTGGTCTGGGGGGCCCATAATACTCTTAAGACGACCCTTCATAATGTTGTATCATAATGTTTTTTAAAATTAGATTTTTTACAGTTTTTAAAACATTAAATTTTCAGAAATTTTATTTCGATTCCTATCTGAATTTTTTTTTCCTGACCATCAAAAGAAATATATATTTTTTTAAATAGGTGAAAATAATTTTTTTCTTGATTTTTTTTTTTTTTTTGGCCATATGGGGTTTCCCAAAATTACAATTATTGTGCTTAATTTCCATTAATTAGAAATTTAATTAATTGGAAATTCCCTTTAATTACAAAGAAAAACGTGCTAAATTCATGGCCAATTTTTTTAAACTTCAAAAATATGTTATTTAAATAGTTTTTAATTATGATGATTCCAGTCATGATATATAAAAAAATTTGTGCGATTTGGTCACGAATCGTAAAAGCATCAAAAATGGGTCAACTTGTAGGTTGTCTATCTTCGACTTTGAATTAATTTCAAACGGCAAATATTGTTACAGAAAATTAAATTTCATTACATGAATATTTTTATTAGTATATACAGTAAAACCCCTCCTTTTTGTGAACACGGACAGGACAAAAAAATTAAATACATGTAAAATGGGTGACCGTTAAAAAGAGGTTTGAAATTCATACTTTTATATATTATACAACTAAATTATTATTTGTCCGTAAAAGAGGGAGTATCCGTTAAGAGGGGGAGCACGAATTTGCATGCTAGCTGGAGCCAACTTCAGCTTGGCGAAAATAATTTAGCCAATCCCGAGATGTCACGTGACATTAAAAAATAAAAAACCCCGGTTGCTAACAGCAGTGTGTGTTTCACGCGAAATTCCACGGTTGCTGATAAGATCAACCGCGCCAGCCGAACCGTAGTGTGCCGGCAGCCTAAGAGTTATGGAAGAAAAACGGGAACTGAAAGAAAAGAACAATTTACAAGACGCAGCTCTCAAGGGCCAGTTCTTCCCCGACAAAGAAAGAAGAGACATTGTAAAGCGATCATTCAGGGAGGGTCATTTTCAAACAGTATTTCCCTAAGGGCACAAGCAGGAGGAGGGGTGAGAACAGCAGGTCCTAATGTCTGTCCGAAATGAAAATTGGAGTGAAGGCATAAACAGATGTCTCATTCCACAGTATTAAATGCTTTTATGGGCGCCGATAATACGACAGCTTTGGTGTAAGCTTTTGTATACAGTATAATGGATGGCAAGATGGCTATCGGCAAGCGGCAACATCGACAGGAAGAGACACTCGTACTAATTAAAATGAATGTAGTAGAGCTCTTATTGTGATTTTGTCTCCCACTTGTTTGAATGAAATACTATAAGCTGGTTCAAACAACATATAAATTTGCAATCTATGACTGGAACCATAGGACCATATGACAAAAAAAAAAGTGGGGTTTGAAATGAATGCTGAATGACATGCATTCTGAATAACGTGATTTTTCTGTTTCTCTTTTAACACTCCCTCCCCGGCTGAAAAAAATCAAGGGGGTTTCTTTTCTTTCTTTCTAAAAAAAAGAGCTACATTTTTGGATTGATCAAGGAGGCTTGGGTAGACAACATCTTTGTGTCAGACCGAAAAGTGTTTATTGTTAATGTAATTGTAATGTGTGTTATTGTAATGAAAAAAAATTTCATGCCGATCCTCAAGATTTCCTTTAGGATTTAGATGGCAGAATCTCCAAAAATAACGGTAAGCAAAACTAAAAATATAAAAATTATCTGATAAATTTTTATTTGAGCATTTCAATTCAACTACAGTAGTCTCTGGAGAATTCGGTCGTGCTCTAATCCAGCACGTCCAGTAGTCCAGGATATTTAGGTGGTGTGGTGTCACTTTTCTCCTGATGCCCTAACCTCTTAACACGTTCTAATATTTCTTAATTGCTGATCAAGTCCTGACTATGTCTTTGCACGAAATTTCATATATTATTTCAATGGGTTTCTTCAAAGTTAATCCAGCAATTTCGGTAAAATCTGGCACACCGTGGTCTAATACGTACCGGATTAGCGAGAGTCTACTGCAGTGGTCTTCAACCTTTGAGGCATAGCAGGCTATATTGAAACATTTTATAAAGTACGCGGGCCACAATGTTATACTGTGGCATTTTTCGTTATTAAACGAAACGGGGGGGGGGGCATAATAAGAAGATTTTTATTCACTCTGAATACAAACACTTTTATTCACTCTGAATACGCCGCTGTGGTGGTCGAGTGGTTATAGTGCCGGACTCGTGCACTACACGTACACGCACATTCTCGCATGTACCGATTCGTTGGGGGTTCGTTGGGGGGTTCCGCGGGGGGGGGGGGTGCATGTGTGGTGTAGCAGTAGTAGGTAGGGCTCGGGGATCCATGATGTTCTTAAGTCAGCCACCTCGTTGGGCAGTTTGCCTGTTGTGGCGTTGTATTTGTATTTGTATATAATACAAAGGCAAAGGCCACAACAGGCAGAGTGCCCAACGAGGTGGCTGAAAGAAAAAAAAAAAATTAATATAATAATAGTAAAAATAAAATAGAATAAACAAATAAAAAATAATAATTTCTAAAAAAATTTTTTAAAATAATTTCTTTCATTGACAATAATTTTAATTCATTCTGAAATAATTTCTTTCATTAAATTTTATTCATTCTGACCTAATTTCTTCCATTAAAAATATAATTCTTATATTTACTCTGATATAATTTCTTCCCTCTATTGAAGAAATGTTTTTCTATTAAATATTATCAGTATCTTTATATCAAATCAAATATATTATATTTGAGATATTATCAAATCTTTATCAATCAGTAATATTAAATTACTAAAACTATGACGGATCTCCATTTTTGCCGTGTGGCTGAAGGCACCAGGACGGACATCTTAGATTACTAAAAATATGATGCAGAATTTTACTGTGGTTGTTTTTTTTTTATTTTTTTAATGGAAGTGTGATTATTTTTCATCTAGTACCAGAGAATATCATTATATTTCCTTATCTTATTTTTGTGTTTATGGTTTTGGTGATGCAAAAATAAAAAAAAAGTTATGATTTTCATAATATTGTTCATTTTAGTGAACGCTCTCGTTCTTATTAGGGCCAAAAGGGTGCAGTGGTGGATAAACGCAAATTTGTGGGTGGGGGCGGTGGTTGTGACAATGTGTTCAATTTTTCAGGACGGTTCTGATTTTTTTTGGAAAAAATTCTGAATTTTCCCCCTTTTTTAAGCAAATTTATTTTCTTGGTTTGTTATTCAGTCAAAAACGTAGAAAATATATTTTTTTTCCATTTAATTTTTCTGCTCTCGGGGGGGGGGGGGGGTGACAGCCCCTACCTTTAATCCGCCCCTGATAGGGGGCCTCCAGATCAGGTTGCGCCTGGGGCCTCCCAAAATCATGATCCGCCACTGGGTTTGGATGATGCTTACGTCATCAACCATCCTTTATAAAATTATGAAATATTCCCAAATCAGTTATTATTCCGCACGCTCGTACGAATAAATTTCTCGTTTATTTTATGTTGTTTTGTGAAACTAAATTTGGTGACCGCGACAACTAATACGATGTCCAATCCAACCGAGCAACGAACGGAAATGTTTCGGGTTGCTTTCAAGGCCCTCCGTTTTGAGCCAAACAACCGTATTATCAGTTTCTGGCGAGTGGAATCACTGCTGATGTCACTAAATACCACACAGCCGTTGCATCCATTGATACAGGGTCATAGCCAGGAATTAATTACGGGGGGGGGAACCATTTTTTTTAAAAATCACAGATTCTGTGAAATCTCCCCCCCCCCCCAAATCTCCATGGCGATACCCATTATACCAGCGACGTACGCTGGAGGGGAGAGAAAGGGGCCCGTGCCCCCAAACCAATCAAAGATTTAAAAAATTCAATATCGAAAGAAAATATGCACGTTTTACATGCTATTTTAACCCTTTAAGTAGCATTGACGTGATATCTAGCCTTCTTAAGCTTCTTACTTATGCATTGACAAGCCCAGATATTTTGTAAAGTTGATTTCTCAGTGGAACACTTTTCCCTATACCCCGTTAGTTAGCACCTGCTGAAAATCAGAAATCTTATTTCATTAAAAAAGATGTTTTGAATGGGGGTTAATGATTTCTGTGCTGCTTAAAGGATTAAAGAATTTCTGTAATTTGAATGCTTTTTGAAGGTTTGTAATATTCAAAATTTCTCCATTGGAAAATTTTTGTGCCCTCCCTAGAGATCGATTGTTGAGTACTTCCCTGATAGTTACGGAAATATCTTTTTTTCCCTAGAAAGTTTCTTGCAAGATGCGATCAATTATGTGAATCAGATTGTAGTAATTACATTAATTTTTTCTAACTTCAAATACATAACCTTGACCATTGTTATCTGCCAACAACAAGTTATAAGTACATACCGGTATGTACTACATATTTTTTTCCAATTGCGGAATAACCTATCGTAATTCAGATATTGGAAGAAAAATTACGATTTATCAAGCTGACAGAAACAAAGTTCATGGTGACAAATCTTATTTAAAAAAGTTTAGTAATTTCTTACCTCAGAAATTTGCGCGTCTTGAGCTTTTGATGAATCGGTCAAAGATTTCTTCTGGGTTCAAACCATTGTCACGATGTATGGCTAAAAGGGCTAAGCCGGTAATTATATTTTCACCAGTTGTATTTCTCAAATAGGTTTTTTAGTCGTCTAAGAGTAGAAAATGTCCTCTCTGGAGTAGCTGTGAAAATCGGCAGTACAGAAAGAATTTGCAGCAACGTATGGATAATAGTATAAAGATTTGCGTTTCCCGGTCTCAAATTTTCGTCAGTTTTAATCCATTTATTCCGTCACACAGAATACTCGGCATCAGGTGTTCTAGTTTCTGGAAGGACCACTACCATAAAATTCTTTGGGGTGTAATGTGATAGGCCTCCTCGTGGTGCACTCTGGGTAACGCCAAATCTATCACACGTCATTGTCATCGCTTTTTGTGCTCATATACTTCACCTTCAATAGCCCAAATTACATGTATATTTCCACACATCTTGCAGTACATGTCTTGCGTCTTTTGTGTCCAACCCCTCATTGTGGGCCCCGCACAGGCAGGGAGGGGTCCTCCCAGACGGGGCATTGCTTCTAGCGTATGCTCCATCCGGGACGCTGTCTACCTGCGTGTTTGCCGTGCGTGGAGACCCGTAAGGCTGGAGATGGGGATCCTGGTTAGCCTGATACGCTAGCTTTGGCCTCGGATTCAGCCGAAACGGGAGGCTTGGATTAGCCCCGTCCAGGTCAATCGGATGTGGTCGCCTCGGTGGCTGAAGGAGTTACATTACTGGGCAGGTAGAGGGACCGGGCCTGCCGGACGTCGTTGAGGTTTGTTGGTGCTGCTTCACGACGATCTTGGATCTTGAACGCGTCTGCTCGCCTGTTTCGGTGGTGTATAGTTCCTACCTAACCTGACGTTGCTACTAACCTTCACCAGTTAGGTGTGCGCGTCCCCTCGTAGGGCTCCATGGTGGGCATGGTCAGTAGGGGCCGAACAAACTATCTCCAAAATGGGGAAAAATTCAAATGCACCAAAACGTAAAAGAACTGCCATGAGTGAAACAATTGTTACTGAACCGGATCCTATCATTTCATTTTTCTTCTTGCATTCTTCAGATACTGATAAACCGCTGGCCAAAGTGTCACCATTCGTAATAGACAAAGCTCTCTATGGCGCAATAGGCACATTAAAATCAGTGAAGGCTCTTCGTTCAGGAGACCTTCTCATTGAAACTAACACACCTAAACACTCCGAACTCGTTCAAAAGCTCACATCTCTTGCAAATATGCCCATAACAGTCAAAATCCATCCCACGTTGAATTATTCACGTGGTGTGATTTCAAATACTAACTTGATTTATATGGATGGAGAACTACTAAGAGAGGAGCTGGCGTCTCAAGGCGTAACATCTGCCAAACATATCATGAGCCGCAAAGATGGCAATCCAGCTCCATCACGTAACATAATCCTGACATTTTCATCACCGCCATTGCCGAAAGATATCAAGATTGGCTATTACAGCCTCAAAATCCGGCCATACATACCTAACCCCGTAAGATGCTTCAACTGCCAGAAATTCGGTCATTCACTAACGGCGTGCCGCAGTCAACCCACCTGCGCAAAATGCGGTGAGAAGGACCACATTTCGGACAACTGCACTAATTCACCATTCAAGTGCGTCAATTGCGGTGGCATTCACCCCGCATTTGACAGAAAATGTCCAAAATGGAACGAAGAAAAAGAGATCCAGAAGATCAAGGTCCTTAATAACATCTCGTATATCGAAGCACGTCGTCGCATAACATCTAACCAAGCTCCAATAGTTGGTAAATCATACGCCAATACGACTTCACAATCACCGACTACTAACAAGATTAACAGTGTAACAAAAGTTTCTATTACAACTCAGACCGAACCAATTGCTAACACATCCACTCAAACTTCATCCAATCAACCATGCAATAGTTGTGGCTGCTGTTGCTCCGGAGGGAGTCCACTACCTCCGAAGAAGAAGCGGGAAAAGCAACAGCGAAAAACATTCAAAATATCTACTGGTACAAAACCGAAAATTAGTTCTGGAAATAAATCAAAAAAGAAACCTTTCTAGACGGGGTATTCCAAAAAAGCCATACAGAGGGCTTTGACACATCCCACCGTAAAAATGTGTCACTTATCGATGACAATCCTACAGAATCCGGTACTATCCGCCGCAAGATTGACCGGAATAAATTTAAGGACCTTGAACCGTCTACTTCTATTTGAAATTTAAATTTATGGCCAACATAATTCAATGGAACATTCGTGGTCTTAGAACCAATTATGAAGATCTCAAGGCTTTGATCAATCGATATCATCCTGTTTGCGTGGCACTCCAGGAAACTTTTACGAAGCCCTTGGAGACATGGAACATCAGGCGACATTTCCTTTTCCGTATTGATTACGATGACGGGAGTAGAGCCTGCCGCGGTGTTGCTCTGCTGGCTCCACATCAAGTGTCGTCGCGCGTTCTAACGTTGCGCACGAACCTGCAAGCCATCGCGGTGGAAATCTCTACAGGCCTAGGAATTACCATCTGTTCTATTTATTTGCCACCAAATGACACCATCTTACAGAGAGATCTAGAAGATCTGATTGATCAATTACCTCCACCATTTTTTCTTCTTGGAGACTTCAATGCTCATAACATGATATGGGGTTCTAACAGCAACACCCCTCGTGGGGATATGGACCTCGCCATCATGAATGATGGCAGTTTCACTCATTTCCATGCCCCAAACAATAGTTTCACTGCAATAGATTTATCGTTATGTTCACCTTCACTCTTGCCCAACTGGTCCTGGTCGGTTGATCCGGACCTCCACGGGAGCAATCATTTCCCTCTAGTGGTTAAGTGCCTTGATCGACGCCATACCATACCTGAGGGACCTCCTCGGTGGAAGCTTGTGGCCGCCCGATGGGCAGACTTCACGATCAAGGCAGAAATCACGGAGGATATGGTCTTGCAACCCGACGTCGATCTTGTGACCAGTTGCATGATTTTTTTTTTGAGAGAATAAAGGTTTATTTGTATGAATAAACTACATACAACAACATAACGAAACACAACACATGAACTACACACAAACTGTATACAAGAGTATGATCTCCCAAGGGACCTTATGTCCGTCCAGGGCAGATCCATGAAAATAATACCAAAAATGTTTTCTTGTGGCCAACACATCGTTTAATATATACACGTATACATACACACACATATAAATTGCCCCATGGATTTTATTGTATGTGTTTATTTGTCTGTCTTAAAACTTTATATACTATTTTCCACATATGTTTTAACCAGAGTTTTATATTTTTTTATGTGTGATTCCAGGGTATTGTAAATTTTTGGTCCTAAATACACTGCTCAAAACAAATAGGGGAGCAAGCAAAAAAGTGAAGAAAACCGTGCGAGACAGCCACGTATTGACATACAATGGATAGTACACGCGTATCAATGCGCAATACAGAAAAAAGACGTAAAAAAATTTGGAATTAAGCTTTAATTCTTTGGAAAAAACATGAAAAGATGATTTAAGGCAAAAATTTGGTTACATGTAAACGATAAAAAAAAGTACTGTTTAGACATGATGCATGAGTTTTAATAGGGCGTGTGGTCTCCTCGAACAGCTAAGACTGCTGCACACATGTTTGCCATGGATGCAATGAGGTTATCGATCAGACTTTGGGGAATACTGTTCCACTCCTCAAGAAGTGCAATCTGCAAGTCTCGGACAGTAACAGGCGGCCTTGGCCGTGCAGCAATGCGTCGTCCGAGCATGTCCCTAACATGCTCGATTGGATTCGGGTCAGGAGAGCACGCTGGCCATTCCATACGCTGGATTGTTTCAGCTTCAAGCATGTTCTCCGCCAAACGAGCTCTATGCGGTCGGGCATTATCATCCTGGAAAACAAAGGAATCTCCAATGGCTCCAGCGTAAGGGATGACATGAGGTCGCAGTATCTCGTCTGCATACCTTCGGGCCGTCAAAGTGTCATTCCGAATGATATGCAGGTCCGTACGTCCGCCTATGCTGATTCCACCCCATACCATCCAACCAGCTCGTCTGTATTGTGACCTTTCACGAACGAATGCGGGGTTATTTCGAGTGCCCCTGTCCATCCATACCAGAACACGTCGGGTGTCACACTCCAGACTGAATCGGGACTCGTCTGTAAACAGCACTTGGCTCCAATCATGTTGCTCTCAATCTCGATGTTCAGCAGCCCATCTTCTTCGGGCCGCACGGTGGCGTGGGGTCAACGGAATGCACACCATTGGCCTACGTGCATAGAGCCCTCCCTCATGAAGCCGATTACGTACTGTTTGGCTGGACACCCTTCGTCCTGTTGCCAAGAGCAACCATCTTTGCAGCTGCGTAGCATAATCTGTTCTGTTTCGACGGGCTGTTAACCGTACATACCGGTCATCAGTTGCTGTAGTGGCGCGTGGCCGACCTTGCCCTGGTCGACGTCTAACATTTCCTGTTTCTTGGAATCGATTCCACAGCCTTGCAACAACACTTCTGGCGACTCCAACAGCGTCCGCGACACTACGTTGTGTTTGCCCGGATTCCAGTCTGCCTATAACACGCCATGCCATGGATTCCGCTAAATCACGTTGTTGAGACATCCTCAAGTCACCTTGTCTCAAAAAAAAACTACTGCGCAATCGAATTTCACAGTTACGGCAGTAAAACAGACGTTTCTGCAATATACCGATTTCTGCCCTTATCTCCTTTTTCTGGTTTTTGACGTCATGAAGTTTTCTTCTTCCGTTTCCTGCTAGGCTTTAAATTATGGATGATTCATTTTATGTTACTTATCGGTATACATCTTTGCGTAATTTTGTTAAAACCATGTGCTCCCCTAATTGCTTTGAGCAGTGTAGATAAATTGTTTTTTTATTATAGTTTTACGAGGAAGAATTATTTGAAATTGGGTCTCGTTAGTTCTGATATTTCTTTGAATTTGTCTTATTTTGAACCAATCTGTATTTCTGAATAGAAAGAGTAATAGTCTATAAACATAGGTTTTACGAACATTTGATCTGGATATTTGATGGATGATGAGTATTTGGCCTGATTATATTTAAGCTTTTGTTTATTGTTTTGTTGAGTAATTGGATATTACAGTCATAATCACCTCCCCATACACAAATTCCATAATGAATGGTGGACAGGATCCAAGCATTGTAAATAGTTATCAAAAAGTTTTCTGAAATAATGTTTCGGAGGTTATATATTCTTATATTATAATATTTTATTCTATTGTTGATAATTTCTATATGATTTTTCCATTTCAAATCTCTACTAAATGTTATTCTTAAATACTTGAAGGTTTCAGTCTTTTCTATTTGAGGGCAATCGCAGAGCTCATTCATACAATTTAGAGAGTGATACCTTAGTATCACATATCCTAGTATGTCGTATCCTAGTATGACCAGTAGGATAGCGCCTATGGATGGCCTTGACCACAAGTGGGCGTGTCCCAAAACCGTGTTGTTGGGCGGAGGTAGTTTTGGAGGGGGGCGTGGCCGTGGCATCATCTTCCTTGGCCACAAGTAGGATAGCGCCTATGGACGGCCTTGACCACAAGTGGGCGTGTCCCAAAATCGTGTTGTTGGACAGGACCCTTTGCAGAGTAAAGTGAGCCTATTGTTCTCAGGGAAAAACAGTCCCAGAATCCTTTGCGTTACCTCCTGTCACGGTTACCACAATAAATTGCTTATCGCATGGGCTCTTGTCGCCAAGAAAGATAGAGATGATTTGTTGCCAACTCTTAAAACAAAAACTTGCTCAAGAAAACTAAATGACCATATTTTCTGTATTTTACGGTATAAAATTTTTTTTCATTTCATTTCAATCAAAATACGGGATTACACTATAAAAGTTTGATAAAAGTCCTTTTATAAAACTTGAAAAATGCTACCAATGAGATCATCGGTTGCAATTTTCTAGAATGTAACCAATAATCTTATTGGTTAGATTTTTCAAGTTTTATAAAAGGATTTTATCAAACTTTTATAGTGTAATACCGGCCTAATCCCGGAATTAGGCGAAATTTGTTTACGGCCGGTATTACACTATAAAAGTTTGATAAAAGTACTATTATAAAACTTGATAAATGCAGCCAATAAAGTCAACGGTTGTATTTTCTAGAATGTAACCAATAACCTTATTGGTTAGATTTTTCAAGTTTTATAAAAGGATTTTATCAAACTTTTATAGTGTAATACCGACCTAATCCCGGAATTAGGCGAAATTTGTTTAAGGCCGGTATTACACTATAAAAGTTTTATAAAAGGGATTTTATCAAAGTTTGTAATACCGGCCTTAGAGAAATGTGTTTAAATATTTTTTTTAATTAGAAATGTTTCACCTCAACAAAAATCATTCACTGCCGCGTTTTGGGAAATATGGTTGCATTACATCAGTACAGATCCGTAGCGTCCCTTATCGGGGGGGCCCCCATGCAGACTTTTCTTACGACCCCCTTAAAAAGAGCTATTGTTATGCTACATTTTCTGAGATTTGGCCCATTTGGTTTGGGCCCTTAGGGCAGTTCCCCCAGTCTTCTTACAAGCTTGAATCAGCGCCGAACTTACAAAAGTCAGCGGTCGCACATATATTACTAGGCCGCAAAATATCAGGGGTCGTAAAACGGGCGATTAAATGAAATTAAGATCTGATAAACGCTGGGGGCAATGCCACCCCGTATCTCCGCCCATGTCTAGGCCCAGGGTCATTGTAAGTGTATCATGAGCCCCTGGGTAAAATTAATTTTTTTTTGAGGCTCCGTTACCTCAAATGATTGTTTAATTACCAATTTGCATGCTTAATTTTGAAAAATCCTTTTATGAGAACTAAAAGTCACGAAGCATTCTGCATCCCGGGACGTTTTGAAAGCATCGTGGGATCCCGGGCCAGGTGATTTTTCTGCAACCCTACCAACCAATTCTCGAAAATTTCAACTAGATCTGATTTTTCTGAGGCCCCCGGTTGGGCCCCATGCCCTAAAACGTCACTGCCCCCGGTCCGTTCTCGAGGGTAGGCTCATGCGTTAAGCCGGCACTGCTAACATCCCACTTATCTATGAGGGGGGGGGGCGGTATTGGCACTGCCCATACAGACTAGGAATTTTGAAAGAACCCCCCAATTGTTAACTTTTCATGAGGGCCCCCTACTTTGATTTTCTAGTGAATATATGGAACAAAAAAATAAGTGAGAACTTTTATCAGCCACCTCGTTGGGCATTTTGCCTGTTGTGGCGTTGTATTTGTATTTGTATAAAAAATTGCAAATCTCCCATCCAAAATTTTAGGATAGAGCCACGTCAGTTTTTCATTTGTTAGAGCCCACGAATTCATTTTGAAGGTCTGGAGCTCTCTCCACCTAAGCCTGGCTCAGATTTGGGTAAATCTGGTAGGGCTATTTCACCCTGGGGACCGTGCATGGAGCCACGCATCCTGCTGCAGGGCCCCTAGGCTGGGATCTTTGGCTGGCCATCAGACAAGACATTTCACGAGCTCCTCCCTAGTGAATTTATAGTGTTAAAAAACGACAATTGGTAAGAATTGTCCAGGACCCACCCAGGCTTTAGCCCTGTAAGCTCCACCCTTATGGGGGACCATGGAACATCGCCCCCTAACTCAAACGAGCCCACAGGATCTTTAAGTCTAAGTCTGAAGCTTCTATTGCCCCCCCCCCCCCACGTCGATATTGCCCACTTTGGGAAACACAGCACTTGGCCCACCAGATCGGGAGGGGAAATGTAGCCCAGCACATGGACTGGACACAAAGTGCTATGTGAATATTGTTAATTTTTTAATATTTTTAACACAGTTAAAAATTAGTTTTCAGTCAAATAAATCAGTTATTTTTGTTTAATGTTTCATTGTCACATATCATGTAATACACATATATATATGCATAATAAAGTACCTAACACACTGCCCAGTCCCTCATCCGGGGCAATAGCTAAAATTGACAATTGTGGATAGCGCCTAGTATAAAATGAAAATGATCCGTCATTTCCCCCTTCCAAGATAACTCATTGATTGTTGTCCATATACATGTAACTTCTGTATCAACTCCCCACCCAGACCATTCCAGCGGTATTGGCCACTTTGGGGAACGCTAGTTTAAACAGGGGCGTGCCACAGAATCCCCCTCAACTCATTTAAAGCTTTTACTTTTTTTGTAAATTTGGGATTTCCATAACTGAGAAATGGGGTTGGTATAACTTCCACATAGCTCATTAATTTTTGTTTCAGTACTAATAATTTTTCTTTCACACTGGTTCTTCAAAATATCATTGAAATTCACAAGCAATCTAATTCATGTTATTATCATGTGGCAAAAGTGTTAAATTAATCAATTGCTAGAAATATTGTGGTGAATACAGCCAAATTAACTGTTTATCCTCAGATATGTCCTCAGAATACAGAAGGGTACATGCTAACACATGGGAAAAAAGAATTGAATTGGTATGGACATCGAACACAGGAATTTAAAACAAATAAAACAAAAAATTAAAATGACAATGTATTTATTAATGATTTTTACAATATGTATGGTCACTACCTCGATGTATATATAGGGTACCTTCTAAATTGTCTAGGATTCGTTGTTTCTCTTCAAGCGATGGTATTGCTAATGAGCTATTCCGCGCCGGTAGTTTTCTTTTCCTTTTTGTCGAAAATAACCCCTTTTGAACAACAATTTTCTTGTTTGGAGGCTCATTGCTGTCTGCGGTAACAAGCAAGGATTTTTCTCCCCCATATACAAAGGGCAGAGCTTGTGTCAGTAAATCACTTGCTCTATCTAAATTGTCTTTCGTACAATTTGCAGGATTCACTGAAGCGACCACATTAGCCAATGCTGAAAACCTATCAGCTGAGGCATTGCTTTGCATTTGTTGATTATGATCAGTGATAAAGGATGTTACCTCGACCAATTGATCATGAGTGTTCTTTGATACAACACATGGCATGGAAAGGGTTTTAGCACAAGCATGAATGTGTTTGCACATATTGTCATTGATGTAATTGTCCAGACATTCACACTCAAACATGTGGACACAAATTTTACAGATTTTACAAGTCATTTCACATAATGAATCCGTGCACACAGGATGTGCTATTTTCTTAACTTTATACAAGACCTGGTTACTACTGCTAGATATAACAGACCATGAGTCGTCTGAATTTCGATGGATTGCTTCTGGTAAGATTTCACTACTCGCTTTGTGTGATTTCGTAATTTTTTCAGTTCTGTAACTAGGAACTTTCTTTGTCAGTTTAATAATCCTTTTGTACATTGCATCACGACAGAATTTCATCAGCACGTGCAATGCTGTATCTAGGCGTTTCACTTTTGTGCCTTTCAAGTAAATGTACTTGAGCTGCTTATGCATTGACTCCAGGTACATTTTAGTGGTGATGCCTAAATGCATTCGATGATAAGCAGCCCATACCTCTGGACGACTTAAGTAAAATTTCTCAAAATAGTGGAGGAACTCTTTTGTGCTTTCATCCTCACACAGTTCTTGACAGAACTTATCCTTTAAAGCATTGAAGAGTTCCACATCATTTGCTAGTTGCATCAGCTTCAGATGTTTATACACATAACTTTTCTTTTCATCTCCTTTGATTTTACATAAATTCCTTCGCCAAGATTGATCGACGTGCCATGAGCATAGAAGACGGTTTTCAGCAGACCCCATGACTGCTAACCAAGCGTTATACAGCTCTGGGGCATCATCAGACATGAATGTTTTGGCAGTGATAACACCACATGCCTGTCTGATAGCATCATAAAACAACGCAAGGCATTGAGCATCTGATCTGTTGGAGAAAAAAAAAGCTATGGGACAACCAGCCCCATATTCATCTACCACTAGCATTGTGAATAAGTTGAAATCATAGGGATTTGTCCCATGTGTGCTATCTATGCATACCTTATCCGATCCAAATTTCGCCAACATATATTTCTGGTAATTCGTCATTATAACAAGGAAAAAGTCTTTGTCATCGAAGTTCTCCTTCTTGCTAGCTTGGGATTTGTATAGAAGAACTGGACTGTCCTTCATTTTCTTCATTTTTTCCACCCACATATCCACACTTACACTATCATTTGAATGGCATCTTTCTTCAGTCAAAAGGTCAAATTCCAATTTAATATTGTGAAGGTCTTGCTTCATCATCAGATGTTTTCTATCAAAATCTGAAACCAAGGAATCTCTGACATCGTCCAATACTTTCTCGAGGGAGACCCCAGCTTTCATTTTATCTGAAAAACAAATGAAAACAACCATAAAAACTCAAGAAAAAAGTGTTTTGAGGAAACTAACATTTAATAATAATACTGTTCCACACTTGAGTATATTGCCACTGAATTCCATTAATCATTGGCAATGTTGAGTAGCTGATTCGAAATCTGGTATTGTTTTTGTAAGATTGGCTCTAGTTTTTGAGATGAAAATGAAAATTAAATTTCAATATTTATATGCTCGCATAAAAAAAAAAATCTGTGGGAGAATCTCACACAATAGAAGAGAAACTTCTAGGTTGTTCCAGACCTACCCTGACACCCATTTTTCTTTTCTTCCAAAATGCATGCATTGCCAATCATACTAAAGGGAACATTTCATGATTTCCCCTCCCCCCAACGTTTTAGGTAATGGGGAAGGAGGGAAGGTAATAAATCTGTCTCTGTCCTATGGAAAGCGTCCAAACAAACCCCACACCAAACTTTATTTACTTACACGACCAAATCTTTATTGGCATCCTCTGCCGCCATCACAACCCATCTCTGAACTTCGTGCGCAGTGATTCTATAGAACAAATTTTAAAGAAAAAGGCTGTGATTTTCTTTCCCTCAAAAATTATCAAAAGGAGTCAAAAATCTGACATCGCTGTATTTTTTCCACATACAGCAGTGCTTGCTGTCATAGGCACCGAAACCTAAGGGCTGAGGTGATTTGAGCCCCCCCCCCATATATATATATTGGGGGGGGGGGCAAAGCCAACACTAGCTATACCAGAAGGCTTCCGCAAAAAACTTGTAATGTCATTGATGAATGAATGATACGTGGAATGCTTTTGAGTTATCTAACCAACACAATATATTTTTTTTTACACAAATCAACTGTCCCATCTACTGCCAGAAACGGCAAAATTATGAGGATGGAAATTATTATGTTAGAACAGAAGCACTGGAATAAAATCAAATTTTACAATGGTGGGGACAGCAAAATCATGTTTGCTTCCTTCCTCACGCAAGTCCCAGTTATGGCCCTGTAAATAATAATCTTCTCAAGCTATTTAAATAATAGTCGTCCTCCAGAGAGTATTCTCCAGTATTATCCTCAATGAAAATATTCTAGAGTGATTTATAAAAAAAACTAGCCAAAGCTTGAACATCTATATCAGTGACTATTTGATTTTGACAAAATTTTTGTAGTCCGAAATTTCATGATTCAACAAAATATTAGCTGTGCAAGCAATGAAAGTGTTTATAATGTTCTGGTCGAATTGACTGGCCATGGTTCCTTTGAATAGAACTAAGACTGTCTTGATTTTATTTTTTAAACTGCATAAAGATGAACACCATAATGTTTCAGTATTTTTATGGAAAATATGAAACACACACATAACATTCTGACATGTACAGATTTGTTAGAAATTCTGAGGAATGTGTATGATGTGCATGTAGGTCAAGTATTAGTTTTAGAAAAAGTTGTATAATTTCAACATTCTAAATAATCTGGTTCATAATGAAAATGAAGCGAGATCAAAATGATTGGCTTGGTCCTTTGATTGTTTAAATGTTAAACTTCCCTACATAGGCGGATACAAGGAGAGGGCAAATGAAATAAAAATACATGAAAGAAAAAATGAATATGAACTCACTTGCAACTTCTTGCCTCTCTGCTTTAGTAAGATTTAGATGTTCTAAATCATTAGTATGTCCAAAGTGACTTTTCAGAGCTCACTAGAAGTATTATTTCTGCAGGACACCAGGCATCAATCTTTCTGCTACCTTGACTTTTACAACATCTCTGGCCAGTGGATTTGCTAATGAAATTTCCCGACCTATGACAGACAAAGGTCTTCCGCATTCCTCCTTTTATGTTATACTGATGGTGCCTTCGATAGAAACATTTCGACTGCTTCTCCATTTCCACTTTCCAAAGATCAAAATCTGCAACAAAACAAAAAAACCCATCAGCTTCAAAATTATAAATAACTTCATACCTGTCACTTTTAAATACTAGACTGATAACCTACTTTTAAATACTAGACTGATAACCTTGACAAAAATTACCAATGAAAAAACAACTTTGAGTTGGAGTATTTAGATTAAGGGTCTTAAACCTTCCTGAGCGGTGAGCACTATTTATGCCCACCATCAAATGAGGAGCACCTTCAAGGCAATTTTGACAAACATGCCTGAAATTAACATAATTATAATCCTTGGATACAATTTTCAAAGATGTTTAATTTAAATGCTTATCAAGCGCCTGCAGACAGTGAAATCAGACATAAGCATTGACATTGAGGTGTTTCGGGGAGCAACAGGTTGGAGATAGCTGGTTGTTTAGATGATTGAAATGAGCTGAGCGGTTCCAGAGAAAAATCAACCTGTGTGGGACTAATATTTTTGACACTTCTGCACTTCTTCTCACCAAAAAACTTTGAACTCCTTCAACTGGACTGGGATTTGACATCCCCTCGTAGACCGAACAGATGAACACATACAGCAGCAAACCGGTAAGAGCTAGAGAAGAGCATCAAAAACAATTGTTTTGTTGTACACCTCACATACTCGAGCAGAGAGACAAAGAGAAAGAGCCCACTCAACAAGGATTGGAAGTAAAAAAAATACTTGTTTTCCCCACGAGGTAAGGTTTTCCTCTATCTACTGTTTGGTTTGTTTCTCCCTCCCTCTTCTGCAGAGGTATCATCACCTCCTTACATTTCAGAACACTCCAGTAATTTTTGCTCTTCCCCACAGTGTTTACTTTGTGTGGGCACCTCTTCCTCTGCCCTAATGCATTTTCTCCTTCCAAATCACCTGCTTATCTCTTCGCTCTACTACAACTCCAGCCTTAGGGCTAGGCACTGTGCAGCTACACAGTCCAAGAGTTGCCTTTGGAAATGAGGATGGCATTTAAATCAGACACGGCAGAGTAAATAGCTGTTTACATAAATTCAATATTTCTCTAGTTATCAAGATGGATGCAAATAATGAAGGGAATGTGGGCCCTTGGGACAATTACAAGTTTTAACCTTTTGGGAGTGTAAACAGAGAAATCACCTAGTCGTTAATCATAATATCCAAAATGTTCAAATGGTTTAGTGTCAGTAATTGTAATTAAATTTCTAAACTAAGAGCAGAGGCACACCTCCCTGCCTACGCCTCTATATATAAGGAACACCATCGACAAATAAACTCACCTTGGTTGGATGAAAATACGTGCTCCTCATACTCTATCACCAGACCATGATTTTCATGCAGATGATTGCGGAGAACATGGTGCCGACCGAACATAGCTTCACATTCGGGGCACTTCAATTTTTCCACGGCTGTATCCGAAATTGAATGGATTGTTCGCATATGCCTTTTCAAGGTATTTGCCCAGGAAAACACCGACTCGCACAAATTGCATCGTAATTCTGAGCGATTCCCCGTATTAGAAGAGGTACTTGGTTCTAACGTATCAGAAGAGGTATTTGGCCCTGATAAGGGCCGTTTATTTCCATGATCGGATGACATAACAAGGACGGCAACAGAAAAATAAATAGCAGAAACAAGCAAGAAAACGACGACAAGCGAAACAAAACACGAGACGAAAAAATGGCTGAACGAAAAAAGCAGAATGCGATTTTCTTCGCCAACCTTCAATTCTAAGTCTTTTCGCCAATTTTAGATGCCAATTTTAAAGCAACCTCGCAATGCTCACTTTGCTCTCTAAACGCTCCGGTTGTTGGACGGAGGTAGTTTTGGAGGGGGGGGGGGGGCGTGGCATCATCTTCCTTGGCCACAAGTAGGATAGCACCTCTGGACGGCCTTGACCACAAGTGGGCGCGTCCCAAAATCGTGTTGTTGGACGGAGGTAGTTTTGGAGGGGGGGGGCGTGACATCATCTTCCTTGGCCACAAGTAGGATAGCACCTCTGGACGGCCTTGACCACAAGTGGGCGCGTCCCAAAATCGTGTTGTTGGACGGAGGTAGTTTTGGAGGGGGGGGGCGTGACATCATCTTCCTTGGCCACAAGTAGGATAGCACCTATGGACGGCCTTGACCACAAGTGGGCGTGTCCCAAAATCGTGTTGTTGGACGGAGGTAGTTTTGGAGGGGGCCGTGACATCATCTTCCTTGGCCACAAGTAGGATAGCGCCTATGGACCGCCTTGACCACAAGTGGGCGTGTCCCAAAATCGTGTTGTTGGACGGAGGTAGTTTTGGAGGGGGTCGTGGCGGCCATATTGGTTGGTCGTACTGTTCGACGATGTGTGTTTTTGGGTGTCACGTGACCACTGGGATAGTGTCCCAAAATCGTACTGTTCGACGAGGGGGTATTTTTGGTAGATGGCGCTGTAGTCATTCAAGATGGCTGCCATTGTCACATGACTATTTTTTCATGTTTTCCCACCAGGTGGCAGCACTACCGGGAAAAAAGTTATCGTAATGTTCACCTGCCTGGTTTCGAACCCGGGACCTTGGGATCTCGGAGCGGAGATCCTCCCTCTCGGCTATGGCGTCGTTATGGAAGCTCGAGTTAATTATCAATATAAAAAAGGCTAGCAGTAGTTTTCTCCGATTTTTTTTTTTTTTACAAAATATTTTTCAATTATTCAACTTACGATCACGTGACGTAGATGGTGCTACATGGCAATGATGTCATCATTCAAAATTGGTGTTCATAAACATGCAGGGACGTGTCGGAATGATCACGTGACCTAGGTAGTGTGAATGACATCATCATTCAAGATGGCATCTCCCTCTGAACATGCAGGGATATATGCGATAGGCCTAACCTAAAAGAAATATTAATAACCTAATTAGAAATATTTGGGTGGCCCTGAAAAGGGCCTTTTTTTTACCTCCTCCACATTTAACATGTGGAGGCTTCGTCATCTCCATCATACGATGAAAATGACGAATCTGTGAGTGATGGACCTTCCGTCTGACCTTCAGGTGTTATCGCTCCTCCCCCCTCCTTCCTCTTCGTGGGGGGGGGATGATGATAATGCTCCTTTTCTTTTCCTTACGTTGATGACGCTAATTAATAATTAGTGTACAAATTATGCTGCTTCGCTCTAGTGTTATGCCCATTTCCGCCACTAGATGGCGCCACCGGAAATGTTTCCTATTTTTCGTGCGTTTTTGACCGACTTCCTTTTTTTTTGCCGGATTTCGCACCTTTCGAGCCAGACTTCCTGTCGCCTGGAAAATGTCCGATATATTTTCTGGATCTCGCACCTTGCAAACCAGACTACCTGTCTGGGAGAAATGTCGGATATATTTTCAAAATCGCGGTAGGTCCTATTTATTTGGGAATAAAAAACTGTTTTAGAGACCTATCGAATCCATGACAGCTGATAAAGAATATTTTCGTTCTCCAGGCTATTGTGCTAGCCACCGAACCAATTAGACTTGCTAGGCCTTGTGAAATAAGTATATAAAATATAAAAGTAATAGTACGTATAGCACATTTAAAAAAGTATATTAAAAAAACAACGCTCCTATAACAAACACATCGCTCCTAATTTTGATGATCTCAAAATATGCCTATGATCGAGGCTACCACTCGTCCATGGAGTTATTGGTGAAAAGGGTGAATATCGTGAACCATCTCTACTGTTTTTTCAATTATTTTCACACTAATTTTCCACAAACTTTTTTTAAAAATAAATTTTAAAAAATTTTCTCAAGATGGTTGATCACGTGACCCACGTTGATCACATTAATGACGATACTAGGTTGCAGCACTACCGATACACAAATTTCGTGAAAATTATTCACTACGTCGTTATATAAAAGAACTTCTATCAAATGTCCCGATTTTCTCTTTGCACATGAAGTTGCTGTATTGGAAATGAATTTAAAACAGAAAAAATTAAGTCGCCAAATTACGGCACAAAACTAACCAAGATTTTTCTCTAGCTGTTTTCAATCCCCAAGTTTGAAAAGATATAGTTCGTTTTTGGTTGATGATGCTAATTAACCTCTAGTGTTCAAATTATGCTGCTTCGAGAAGAGCCTTTTTATAAACAAATATTCAAGTTAATCAAACATGATCCAAAAAACGCTCACTTTCCAGGCATTATTATTTTTACCCCTCTTCTTCGGGTATTTAGGAAATTAAATACCAAAAATAAGAGAATATGCGCACACACACACACACATAAAAGTTTTCATTGTCAACATTTTTATATTTCCTTCCATAACGAAACGAGATTTGTAACAACACCCATAAAACACGCATGCTTTAAACATATTGCTTCTCATACCACATAAATAAGAAATATATTGTGTCTTCCCGCACTTTATTATTTTATTTCTATATTCCATTCAACCACTTAAAAATTATTTATT
This sequence comes from Pholcus phalangioides, assembly GCF_987345545.1. Taxonomy (NCBI): domain Eukaryota; kingdom Metazoa; phylum Arthropoda; class Arachnida; order Araneae; family Pholcidae; genus Pholcus; species Pholcus phalangioides. The sequence goes on along the minus strand of NW_028301610.1, from coordinate 66,120,257 downwards.
TCACTTGTTTTATTTTCATTGATATTATTTTTTAAATTTATATATATTTTGTGTGTTTCATTATGTCACTTTATTCGTGGCTTTTATTTTATTTTATCACTTTTATTTTATTTTATTTTTATTTACTTCAAACACTTAAAAATTTATTTATTTCACTTTATTTTATTTTATCCAACTTATTCTCTATTTAATTATTCAAACTTTTATTCAAAAACTTTAATATTTTCTATTTAATTTTTATTATCTTAGTGTCATCATATTATTTTCGTTTCGTTTATTTTTCAATCATTCAAAATTTTATTTTTTAATGTTTCATCGTTTATCTATTTGATTTTTATTATCTTTGTGTCAACATTTTATTTTTCATTTCTTTATTTTTTATCGTTATTATTTCATCTATATCGCTTTTTCACTATCTTTGTTGTTTTTTAAATGTAAACCTACTTTTAGCTTTTCATTATATCACTTTACTCATGCTTTTATTTTAACAAATTTATTTTTATTCATTTCAAACACTTAAAAATTTATTTATTTCACTTTATTTTACTTTTTCCAACTTATTCTCTATTTAATTATTCAAACTTATATTCGAAAATTTAATTTTTTCTTTATTTTATCTATTTGATTTTATTATCTTAGTACCATCATTTTATTTTCAGTGTTAGCTTATTTTTTCTCTCATTTAATTTATTTTTATATTCCATTCAACCACTTAAAAATTATTTATTTCACTTTATTTCCATTGATATTATTATTTTTTAATTCAAGCCTTTCCAACTTATTCTATATTTTACTTTTATTAATTATTCAAACTTTTATTCAAAAATTTTAATTTTTCTTTATTTTATCTATTTGATTTTTATTATCTTAGTGTCATCATATTCTTTTCATTTCGTTTATTTTTCAATCATTCAAAATTTTATTTTTTAATGTTTCATCGTTTATCTATTTCATTTTTATTACCTTTGTGTCAACATTTTATTTTCGTTATTTTTTTATCATTACTATTTCATCTATATCGTTTTTTCATTATCTTTGTTATTTTATTTGTATTATATTTGTAACCATTCGATTTTTATTTATTATATTATTATATTTTTATTCACTTAAAATTGTTTATTTTTGTCCTTTGAAGATTTTTATTTCCTAAATAATATATATTTTTAAATATATATATATATATATATATATATTTTTTTTTTCCTTTTATTAAAATGTTGTATGAAAAACCTTCACGCGTAGTTCAAAAAATGAGACAGACTACAAGTTTATTCAGTCCAAATATTTATGCATATCAAGATATCGATCGCATGCTCGATAAGTTTATACATTTGTTTTTAATTTAAATTAATTCCTCTTATCGTCGGTGTGTTATTGACAAAAACACGAATGTCGTAAATTGTATTACATTTCGTGAAAAAAAACACCATCACCAAGAGGTTGGGAACGAGAACAGTTTCCTCTAAATTTGAAGCTGGGGTCGCCGTACACATACAGTGCAAGGCTAGATAAAGTGATAATTATAATCACGGACACAACGATGATCCCGATCAAGGCTTCCCCCGGTCTCTTCACGGCTAAAAAAATTTCTCTGGGCCGTCACAGCGCTATCCTTTGGCACGTCTTGCATAACTCTGTACTTATCACGATCTCCACTGGAAGTGACAAATGCTAGCGGGATTTCAGCAATTAATATGCTTCATTATGAAAAATCGACGTGGTCTTTCTAGTGTCAAACTGTATTTACGTTGAATTGGGCATGAAAACCGTGTCTCTGACATGTCTCAATGAATAAAATTTTCTTAATTTAAGAAAATATTCATTTCCTGCCGTTTTATGAAATATCAATGTTTCTTACATTTCTGCTGAAAATATTTCTAATGTTTATCAATCCGGGAAGTTACTCCGGCTTACGTACTATAAAATATTATATCTGTATGTTTATTCGAGTTTTTTTCATGAATTTTACGTTCCTTAGCAGACATTGTTACCACGACAGGCATGTTTTTTCGAATAGTGATGAGAATAAGAAAAGGCTAAAAATAAACTACTGTATCCGATATGACTGGTGTCAACTAAAGAGTGGACATGACATTTTAACTTTTATTCTTTCTCGCACCAATTTTCTCAGAAGCATGTGTGTATTCAATAAAATAATAATACTTTTATAAAAAAAGGGATAAATAACATGAAAAAATGTTAAAACTCATAAAAATGATAAAAATGTTAAAACTCATAAAAATGATAAAAATGATAAAACTCATAAAAATGATAAAAATGTTAAAACTCATAAAAATGATAAAAATGTTTATGAGTTTTAACATTTTTATCATTTTTATCATTTTTATTATACTTTTATTATACTTATACTTATTATACTTATATTTTAATATACTTTTTTAAATGTGCTATACGTACTATTACTTTTATATTTTATATACTTATTTCACAAGGCCTAGCAAGTCTAATTGGTTCGGTGGCTAGCACAATAGCCTGGAGAACGAAAATATTCTTTATCAGCTGTCATGGATTCGATAGGTCTCTAAAACAGTTTTTTATTCCCAAATAAATAGGACCTACCGCGATTTTGAAAATATATCCGACATTTCTCCCAGACAGGTAGTCTGGTTTGCAAGGTGCGAGATCCAGAAAATATATCGGACATTTTCCAGGCGACAGGAAGTCTGGCTCGAAAGGTGCGAAATCCGGCAAAAAAAAGGAAGTCGGTCAAAAACGCACGAAAAATAGGAAACATTTCCGGTGGCGCCATCTAGTGGCGGAAATGGGCATAACACTAGAGCGAAGCAGCATAATTTGTACACTAATTATTAATTAGCGTCATCAACGTAAGGAAAAGAAAAGGAGCATTATCATCATCCCCCCCCCACGAAGAGGAAGGAGGGGGGAGGAGCGATAACACCTGAAGGTCAGACGGAAGGTCCATCACTCACAGATTCGTCATTTTCATCGTATGATGGAGATGACGAAGCCTCCACATGTTAAATGTGGAGGAGGTAAAAAAAAGGCCCTTTTCAGGGCCACCCAAATATTTCTAATTAGGTTATTAATATTTCTTTTAGGTTAGGCCTATCGCATATATCCCTGCATGTTCAGAGGGAGATGCCATCTTGAATGATGATGTCATTCACACTACCTAGGTCACGTGATCATTCCGACACGTCCCTGCATGTTTATGAACACCAATTTTGAATGATGACATCATTGCCATGTAGCACCATCTACGTCACGTGATCGTAAGTTGAATAATTGAAAAATATTTTGTAAAAAAAAAAAAAATCGGAGAAAACTACTGCTAGCCTTTTTTATATTGATAATTAACTCGAGCTTCCATAACGACGCCATAGCCGAGAAGGAGGATATCCGCTCCGAGATCCCAAGGTCCCGGGTTCGAAACCAGGCAGGTGAACATTACGATAACTTTTTTCCCGGTAGTGCTGCCACCTGGTGGGAAAACATGAAAAAATAGTCATGTGACAATGGCAGCCATCTTGAATGACTACAGCGCCATCTACCAAAAATACCCCCTCGTCGAACAGTACGATTTTGGGACACTATCCCAGTGGTCACGTGACACCCAAAAACACACATCGTCGAACAGTACGACCAACCAATATGGCCGCCACGACCCCCTCCAAAACTACCTCCGTCCAACAACACGATTTTGGGACACGCCCACTTGTGGTCAAGGCGGTCCATAGGCGCTATCCTACTTGTGGCCAAGGAAGATGATGTCACGGCCCCCTCCAAAACTACCTCCGTCCAACAATACGATTTTGGGACACGCCCACTTGTGGTCAAGGCCGTCCATAGGTGCTATCCTACTTGTGGCCAAGGAAGATGATGTCACGCCCCCCCCTCCAAAACTACCTCCGTCCAACAACACGGCCATGCCCACTTGTGGTCAAGGACGATGATGTCACGGCCACGCCCCCCCCTTCAAAACTACCTCCGTCCAACAACACGATTTTGGGACGCGCCCACCTGTGGTCAAGGCCGTCCAGAGGTGCTATTCTACTTGTGGCCAAGGACGATGATGTCACGGCCACGCCCCCCCCCCTTCAAAACTACCTCCGTCCAACAACACGATTTTGGGACACGCCCACTTGTGGTCAAGGCCGTCCATAGGTGCTATCCTACTGGTCATACTACTACTTACCTTATCTGAAATGAAATGTCAACGTCATTTCTTTGAAGCTGAAATTTTATGTATTTTGTTTTCGAGACGTTTAACTGGAGTTTATTTCTATGGAGCCAATATTGAATTCGATTTAAGTCTTCTTCTATATATTGCTTTAATACTTGATCACTTGAAGCTGATATGTTCAATGCGGCATCGTCGGCAAATGTAACTAAATGTAACCATGCAGTTGCAAAGAATGAATGTCATTTATATATACTAAAAATGCAAATGGTCCTAAAATTCATCCCTGAGGAATTCCTTTTTTTATTATCTTATAATCACTTATTATATTATTTATTTTAACAGCTTGCTTTCTATTTTCAAGATAAGTCGTTAACCAGTTAAAAATTTTCCCCCTTAAACCTGCATTATAGAATTTTTTCATTAATATATCATGATCGATACTTTGAAACGCTTTCTTTATATCTAAGAAAAGGGCTAAGTTTTTATTATTTTTATTGTTTTCGGTGTAGATATATTCAGAGAATTTCAAAATGGCCATTTCTGTATAGATATTTTTTCGGAAACCAAACTGTGAACTCGAAAAATAACTATGTCAAGAAAATTCACAATTTTATTTCTAACAACTGATTCGATTACTTTTGAGAATATGGGCAAAATCGAAATAGGGCGAAAATTTGTTAAGTTATTTTTATTTCCGGTCTTATAGATGGGTTTTACAATTGCGTATTTTAATTTTTCCACAAATTTCCCTTCTAATATGGAGGGGTTTACAAGATAGTGTGTAAATATCATTCTAAATTCTCACTCTATTTTTAACATCTTTGCAGTAATGCCATCATAACCACATGCTTTATTATTTTCCAAACTATTTGTAAATTTTTTTCATTTATTGGGCTGAATACCATTGAATCTATTTCGGAGTGTGAAATATGATCCATATGTTCATCTAGATCGGGAGAAATGTTTTCAACTGTGTTGATGAAAGTTTATAGTGACGGACTCGCGATGCGAGGATCCGGGTTCGAACCCCACAGTGGTGGTCGGCTGAAGTTGGTTTTCTGTGGTTCCCAACTTCAAGGCGCAAATGCGAGCCGATCTCCCCGTTAAAAAGTCTCGCCACAGAGAGCAACAGTCCTACAACGATAAATCATTCAATCATAACACTTCACTCATAGTTAGAAAAACTGGTGGCAGATGGCAGCACAACACATAACAAGCATTACAAGGAAACAAAAAAAACTTCACGTCAGGTTTCACTACACGTACACGCACATTCCAGTTGGGGGTTCCGCGGGGGGTGTGGGCGGGGTGCATGTGTGGTGTAGCATTCATTCATTCATTCATTCATTCAAACCGAGCACAACTCCGGTCTATCGCCATAGGCAATTTACTACCGATTGAGTTGTGCCGGAAGTATGAGTGTCCCCCCCCCCGGGCCACGAAAGCGACTGTATGCATTCGACTGCCTGACACCCTTATTTAATTAAATACTAATTCGTGACTTCCTCCTTCTTCGCCTCGTCCTCATTGAAAGTCGGAGTCGGAGCCTGGATCGTCTGCCTCTTGATCTTCGTTTTCCTCCTCAGTGCATTCTTCTTCTCCCTGTCGTCCCGTCTTCTGTTCTGTCTCCTGACGCCTTCTGATTCTCTCACTCCTTCTCCTGGGTGCAGGTGGGCTCGTCGCTCGATCTGCCGCTCCCGTCCGCTTATTATGGAGCCACTCCATACTCTCTTCCAGAAAGCCGACCAGTTCCTTGATTTTCCCGAGTGCCTCATCATCCTTGGCCATTCTTTTAAACCACTCGTTCTCCAATTGCGGCCGTGGCTTAACTAAGTGGAAACGACTGATGTGGACACATTCCGTATCAAAGTGAATTGGACTTCCCATTCCTCCGCATATACATTGCTCGTTGTCGGAAATTTTGAAACGCTTGAAGTTGGTGGGAAACGGTCCATGGCCCGAGAAGAAGATTGTCTTTTCCCTACTCCAGTAACGTTCTTTCCACTGGACTTGTGGGATGACTCTATGAATAAGCCGTCCGTTTGTTTTTGGATCATTCCATTGCTTCTGCCATTCTACTATTGTCTGCCCCTTAATTATTCTTTTGACCGTTGCCGCAGCGATCTTCTTCTCCTGGGACGTTGTCTCCAGTTTCGTCGCTTCCCGCGCCAACTGATCTGCCTCCTCGTTTCCACGTTCGCCCACATGGCCTCTCACCCACATCAGTGCTACATTCCTCCTCTCTTTCAGTATTCTTCTTATGGCTCTAGCATCTTCGTGTCTTGTTAAAGGGTCCCTGATAGCTTCAAAGCTTGATTTACTGTCTGAATATATGGTCATCTTCTCCAAATTATCCTCCCGTTGTTCCATTGCTTTTCGGATCGCCCACAGCTCTGCTTGAAATACCGGGCATCCCTCTCTCAGTTTCTCTCTCCAGGACTTGACTCTTTCACCCCCTTGATACTCCACGTACGCTGCTCCTGTTCCACTATCCGTCTTGGACCCATCCGTAAATATTGTCCTTCCCTCGTATGAGATGGCTTCTTCTCGCTCCGTCGTTACGACCTGTTGCTCCTGGATTTCGTTAGCTGGGTGGTCGCCCCATCCTATAGCTCTTCCCTCCACCTCCTCTGGTACTATCAGCCTTTCTGCAACTGTCACCCTTCTGTTGAGTCTGGATATTCTCGCTGATTTGCATACGAAGTCCGTATACAAACTCAGGGGGGGGGGTACTCCTGCTATGCTCTGCATTGCCGCCGTCGATATTTTGTGATACGCCCTTGTCATAAAGAACAGGAACCCTCTTTGGATGGTATCGAGCTGTCTTTTCATTTTCTCTGTCGGGTTAGCGTACCACGCGGCTGCTCCATACGTTACTGTCTTGGTTGCCACCTGGTCATAGAGCACTCTCCTCATCCTCTGGTTAATTCCCCATCTTGGACCTGCTATGGCCATCATCATCATCTGTAGGTTTGCATTGGCCTTCTTTCCTTGCTGCGAAGATGTGGAATCCAATCCAGGTCGTTGTCGATAAGCACCCCAAGGTATTTCATTTCTTTTCTCCACGTGAGTCTTTGGTTTCTCATCCTGATTTTAGGTCGCTTGTCTCGTGTGCTAAACCACATGTAACCACTTTTGTCGAGTGCTGGCTCTAGGTCGTTCCGATCCATCCATGTTGCAATTGTCTCCAGCGCTTCTCCAACTGTTTCCTCTACATCATTCCATCTGGGCTCCGAGATTAACAGCAGTAGGTCGTCTGCGAACACTTGTACTCTGACCCCCTCCCTCCACCTTTCTTTTAGCAGCGCATCCATCGTTATATTCCACATGAGGGGGCCAGAGCATGATCCCTGTGGGCATCCTCTTGTCTGTGCATGCTCCACTGTCTCTCCTTCTACCTCCATCAGAACTTTTCGGCCCTTCAAGAGAGCTTTCAGTGTCAGCTTCAGCTCTGTTAGTATCGGGAGTTGCTGGATTATTTTCCGGAGATTTCTGTAACGAAGAGCATCGAATGCCCCCTTGATGTCAGCTGATATTAATACCGTATGTTCTTGTCTCACTCTTCTTTCTCGTACACTGTCTATTATATCACACAACGCCTCGTCCGCCAACCTCCCCATCCGGAATCCGTACTGGTTTGGATGCAAGAATTTTTTCCTGTCCAGATGATAGACAGTCCTAGTCACCAGTATTCTTTCCAGAATTTTTCCCGTATGGGATAGTAGTGTCACCGGGAGGTACGATTCCAACTTTTCTTGTTCCTTCCCTGGCTTGGGTATCAATACTATCTTTCCAATCTTGAAGATCGTCGGTATGCTACCCAGATCCAGGCATTTGTTATATAACTCAGTGAGCAATTCCGGGTATTCCTCGTGAATCTTTTTGAGCATTGGTATTGTTATCCCATCTGGGCCTGGCGTTTTTTTGTTTCCAGTTTTATTCAGCGATCTCTGTATCTCTTTCTCCGTTATCCTTGGCTCCGTCCTTCCCTGATGTTGACCGTGTTCTGCTGTCTCCCGTCCTCTCTCTCTGTTCTGCCATTCCTGCTCTTCTTCATCTATCGGGTAGAGTCTTTGGAGCTGTTGTTCCAATGCCTCTTCCATGTTCTCTGCCTCCTCTCCCATTAGAATCTGGGCCGCAGACCTCCTTGTCTTGACTGTCGCATGATATACGTTCCCGAATGGGTCTACCGCTTTCGCGCATAACTTCCTCCATTCTTCCGTCTTAGTTCGTCTTACCAGCTTATTGTATATCGCTGTCTGTTTTCGGAATTCTACCCTATATTCTATCTTTTTCTCTTCCGAGGCTCTCTTCCATCTCCGGAGTTTGGCTCTCAGCAGCTTCCTCTGTACCTCTAGCTCTTGGGTCCACCACGGTGCCTTCCTTTTTCTCGGTGCCTCCCTGGTTGCTAGGGCCCTATCCGCCGTCTGCTTTATCACGTCCGTTATTTGTTCAGTTATTCTGTCCAGTTGATCTACATTTCCGATTTTCTTGATATTGTCTATCATCTGTTGTGTCCTGCATTTGAGCTTTTTCGCGAAGTTATTGATCCTTCTGATAGACGTACTATACGTTCTTCTGTGTGGGCTTGGTTTCTCTTTCCCCCACCAGAAGTGCAGATACTTATGTGAACTTCCAGTGAGTTCGTCTCCTACGCTCCATCCGCTCAATTCCCCTGCTTTACTGCTCATCGTCAAGTCCGGCCATCCCTCTCGTCCGTCAAGGTCGTATGTCGGTGTTGTATTCCCTCTGTTGACTACTTCAAGACCCGTCTCCATAGTCATGTCGTGGATTGCTCTTCCCCTGTTGTCACTTTTTTTGTACCCCCACTCCTCGTGATGACCATTGGGGTCGGCTCCTATGATCACTGGTACTCCTTTACTCCTCCTTACCGTCTCCTTCATTTCGTCGAGTGCTTCTTCCAGTTCCTCGTATGACGATGAGTAGCAGCTGGATAATGTTATCTCCTTTCCTCTCCTCGCACCCTAACTGTGGCCGAGTGTTCTCCAATTTTGACGGTTGCTCCCTCAATCTTCTTGTTGGCTATGATGACCGCCGCTTTCAGGTTCTTTGAGGACCATACTTTCCACTCCTGTGGGATTCCTTTGACCGCTCCTTTATACTTCCAAGGTTCTTGCACCAATATAACGTCGACTCCCATGGCTGCAGCATTGTGAGCCATTTGTAGCATTGCTCCTCTCGCTCTGTCAGCATTGAACTGTAGGAACCTGATCCCTTGTTTTTCTGGTTCCTCTGGTGGCACCATCTCTGTGCCGTGTTGTGTCATCGTTCTGTGAAAAAGATTATAAAAAACGAACAAATTTCAACAGCGCCTGTTGTCTCTCTTCTCAACTCATCGTTGTTACCTCCTGCCTCTCCATGTCACTGTTCTGACCGGGCTTTCCCTTTCTCTTAACTTCTGGCGTCTGGTTTCTGTTACGACCGTCACTTTGTCAGCTCTGAAACTCTCCTGCGTTACTCCCGCTCCGTTTTCTCTTCCTGGGATCTGCACCGTTAGTGCGGGTACCTCTCCTCCGTGGGCGCCTTTTTTTCTTGTCCATGAAACTCTTCTTTCCACTTCTCTGTCCGGTCTCGAAGCTGCGGCTTTTCTTCCCTCACTTACTCCTGTTCCTCTGGATTCCTCGTTTTCGATTCTAATGACCCTTTCCGGTCTCTATTTCCATTTCATTGGTGCCCTCATATTCGAGAAGTTGCCCCCTCCTCTCGTCAATCGGGGTCTTCCTCCTTTATTATCCTCTGTCCGACTCTTGCTCTCCACCTCTTTCCTTTGGATTCTTTCCGACATTCTTGGCCCTCTCTGCGGCCTCCCGGTTGCTCTTCGGTACACCGGGCACGATATCGCTGATGCGCTGTGCCTCACATCATTCCTGGTGCCCTTTTGTTGGTTACTCCATAAACAGTTGATACATCGCATCCTTTCATTATGGCAGGCTATCGTTTCATGCTTTTCTGCACATCTGGCACATCTTGGATCAACACTGGTGCACCTCCTTTGATGATGCGTCATTGCCTGACACCGGAAGCATCTGGGAGATGGTGTGAACAACTTTACCCTCACTCTTTTTTTCCCAATCCACATCTCGCCCCTCCTCAGTGTCTCAGCCAAGGCTCTATTCGCTCTCACCTCCACCACAATATGTCTCCTCTCCTCCACCTTTGCCCTCAACTGGAATTTGTAAAATACTTCCTCTGCGTCCTGTCCTAGTACTCTTGCAATGCCATCCGTCAGCTCCTGAATATCCTCCTCACTTCTCCTGTCTTTAACCATGATATGTTCCCTCCTTGGTTTTGGGGGCCTAAGCGCCATCATCTCATTTAAATCACTCATCTCTGCCACCTTCCTGGGGAGTTCCTTGGCATCCTCCTCACTACTCAAATCTACCGCACAGCCCCTCTGTATACTGCTGATTCTCACTATCCTTCCTTTTAGGTTTAACCTCTCTGCACTTGCCCTAAACCACTTTGGCAACTCTCCTTTGTCCTCCTCGTGTCTTGGGAAAATCAACACGGTGTAGATCTTTTCCCCCTTCTTTCATCACTCTGGCATATGAGGGGCCTTCTGACTCACTCTGTGTGTCTGGGGTCTGCATTGCCATGTTTAGTAACCTCCTCTGGATATCCGTCATCCCTTCCGACTGAGGCTCCCTCCTTTCTCTTCTAGTATCCTCTCTGTGGAAGTCCGCCCATCTCACTCTTTTCACCTTAGTTCTTGCTGACGGCTCCTCTCGGTTTTCTTCCAATATTTCTCCTTCCTCTATCTCCTCCTCACATCCTCTCTCCCCGGGTTTTGATTTGGGCCTCGCTCCCATTCTCATCCACTGCTCATTGTCTAGTGTCGTCTCTTTCGTCTGCCGATCCCTAACTCCTTCCCTAACCTGTGGGTCTTCTCTCTCCTCCGGTTGGGCATCACAGTTGTCTACATCATTAGTATTCGTTCTGTCCACCTGCTCTCCGCCTGCTTTTCTCTCTTCCTTGGTCTGCACCTCTGGCTTCTCCGGCTCCTTAATATCCATCAGTCTCACCTGCCTATCTCTTTCCCAAATTTCACGAGGGACCTTTCTCCCCTCCATTTGGGTGCTTAATTCGACAGTTTGGGTTGCAACATCCATTCCATTCAGCCCTTCCTCTAATATGTTTCTCTCTTCCGTCTGTGTTTCCTTGTCAACCTGGGTTGGAACCTCCTCCGCACCCTCCTGCACAGCTACTTCCCCTTTCTTCACCAACTCCTCGACACCTTGGTCCTTTTGGGCGTCTATTCGTGGAGTTTCCCTCGATATTTCAGACACATCAATCTCTACACGGGAGGCACTCTCTTTTCCTCCTGTCGGGGTGCTTGTCATCTTTCCTGACACATCATGTGCCTTAGCCATCATGATTGTCTCCTCAATCAGGGTCTTTACATACCCATGGCACCTCTGTGGCATCCTGTATTTTGCGCTGGGTCCATATCCAGTCTTCTCTGTGATTATGTGCCACAGCTCGTTAGCCGGATCAATTTGAAACAGGTCCTTTCGGAATTTATAACTTTCCTCCTCTTTTTCGTCTTCCTCTTCTGACTCCTTCAGCCGACTCTCCTCAGACTCCGTCGTCCAGCTCACCTTGAGGTTTAGCGAGTCCCTTGACCCCTGCGTGACCTGTTCTTTTTCCAACGATTCCACCTCCACCGTTTTTGGTCTGACCTTTCTATCCTCTTTTTCCTCTCTGTCTCCTCTTGCCTGTTTCGGAATAAAGTCTGAAGGAAAAAATGACTTCGTTGATGTCGAGAGGCTAAACGTAGGGTGTGATGAGCTCTCATTCCTCGTGTCCCCACTGCTCTCTGGATTCCATCTAGGGATTTTTGATTTTCCCGATCTGGTCCTTCTTTCCTTCTTGTCTTTGACTCTTGTTTTGGTTGTCTCCCTGTATCTCTGAATTTTCATCCTTCCCGTTGCTTGTTTCTTTTTATGCATCAGCCCTCCTTTGTGCGCCTCCCCTTTTGGTAGCTTTGGCGTCTCCATCATATACTTTTCTCTAATTTAAATTCAATAATATGCAATGCAAAAAAAAAATGTTCGTAATCCATGTAAGTCCCTTCAAGCGCCATCTGTCGAGAGCGTTGTGTACTAATCACTCATGAAAGCATACTAACGAAAATTTCTGCTCTCCAATTATAAGAGTTATGGCAACGATAAACAGGTTGAATTATAGCAAATGTTCTGATTAATGATCTCTGCTATCAAGTTTCAAAAATCACTCACCCCTATCATGTCCAGGCGGTCCTTAAATATATATTTTAGCTTGAAAACCATTGAAGTTTATATCCGGAGTTTGTGTAATCACACCATCCACTTCGAACTAATTGGAATGTTTGAATGATCTTCATACCGTTTTAAAGCTGACATTCCCGCCGACAAATCAAATGAAAAATTTACACTGATCATCACTGAAAAATTTGAGTCATTTATAGCGGAAAATTATAACCGTCACTAGTTGATGAAGACTGCACCGATACAGCACGCGTGGCGTTAACGATATCCAAATTTCATTTTTTCCAACGTGGTCATATTTTTGTGTATGGAAGGCAATCTTCTATATGTCATCATAGGTGAATAGGACATTAACAGATTGCGGTATACTTTGATCTACGTTGGCCATCGGATCGACTAGTCGCAACGGTTTTTGCTCTCTGAAATGGTGTTATTTCGAATCGTCAGTATAATGACGTGTGTTTTCGCCTAAGAGTTGCGAGTTTTTGCGTATCGACATGGATCAACGGTCTTGATATTTCAACGGACATCGGTTGTTTCCGAAACTTTTTCCCGTGGTTTGTTTTGGTCGTACGGTCTTGCCCAGGGTAAAAACCTGGCCCTGACCATAGATGTGGCTCGTCAGGGGTAAGTTCTCGACTTTTTCGACTGCGTCATGCCACTCTGCTGTATCTATAGAAATCCCGTTGACAGGGCCCAAATTTTGGGGCTTCGAAGGCTTGCGGAAAATGCTCACGATGACAAAGGGAGAGATCTCGAAACCTTTGCGGGAAGTTTCTTTCCCTAGATTCGAGCTCAATATGATGCAGGCAATGATGGTTTTGTTGATGACTGTGAAGTGATTAGAGAGTTATTGGATGTAATTTCAGTGTATGTCGAGTATCTGGTAGAGCCATCGAATGGAGATATATGCCGTAAACTAGTAATTGAAGCTGTCAGATTTTTTAACAATTTGGATGGTTTTGATTGTATACATAAACTGGCTAGTGCTTTCAAAAAAAGCTTTCGCTTTGAAACAGATGGTAAAGTGCCAGTAATTAGTCCATGAGCTATTAGCTGATCGGTTTCACCGTCCATTGCACGGTTCCGTTCGGCATATATACGCTCTAGCGAAGGAAAATCTCTATCTCCTCTGTAGCTTAGTGGTCAGAGCACTCGTCCGGCAATCGAGGGACCCGGGTTCGACTCCCGGTAGAGGCAGAGATGAGTTTTTTCCTTCCTTAAAAAATAAACATCTGAAATAATAAATATCTTCACAACATCCAGTCTTCCGTATATCTTGTATTAACAAGTGGAGAGCGACATTCATGTCATTCATGTCATATTAGTAAAAAAGTTAGGCCTACACATAAAGCAAAATGTGTTAAGGAAGGTCAAAATTTTTTAGATGAAAATAGTGTTTCCTTTGTACCAAATTCAAATAGTGATACTAATGGTTGCCATTTGGTATGTCATGCTCAAACCTCAGTATTTACTAACGGTTGTACCTCTGTGGAGGATACTAAATCTTTGGATAAACATGATAATTCTTCTGTTAATGACACCGATAAATATAGTGATGCTAAGGATTGTCATGTAGTGTGTAATGCTCATATATCAGAAGGTGTAGTTAGTGATGGTAACACCTTAAATGTCACAACATTTTTTGATGAAAATAGTGTTCCGAATGGTGATAATTCTGACAAATATAGTGGCACAAATGATTATAATTTAATGTGTGATGCTCGAACCTTAGAAGATGTTCCTAATAATAGTGTCACTCTGAATGACAAAAAAATTTTGGACGTAAATTGTGTCTTTACTACTAATGGTACTGATATGTATGGTTTCTCTACTGATTGTCTCTCAGAGTGTAATGCTCAAACCAATGAAATTATTCTTAATGGTGGTATCACTTTGCACGATAAAACTGATGTTGTTAATGATTCTGTGCTTTCTAATAAATATTTGTTGAAATGTAATGCTTGTGCACATGATAAACGTGATACTGCGCACTCTAATGCTCTGAAGCACTGCGTTCCTAGCGTTGGAGGTGCTGATCATGCTAAAATTCATAAAACTTTTTCTCACATTGTTTGTAACTCCCAGACTGAATGTAACGTTCTTTTGGAAGGGAAAACTCGTGTTGATAGTACACAACTGTCAGCTGACTCGGGAATTAGTGGCTATAGCAAAGCCCCAAATGAGTCTGCTACTTCAAACTGTTTCTTGAGCGAGAATACGTGCGCTAATGACAGGTTAGCTACTGTGAAAAGGGGTGACCACACTGTCATGGACGTTCTCAATGTATCTAATGACCTTAATGCTTCTGATTCCCTGAGCAGTGATTGTGGTTTGGACTGTTTAACCTATGGTATTAGAATTTCTAATGTTTATGCTCCTTTGAGTACTTCTGATCCCATGAATGCTACAGAGAACGATGATGACATGGTGGGCACTCCAAAAAATTCTGATGCTAATGTCAATAATATCATAAGTAATGTTGAGTATAAATCTGACTCCTTATCGGAGATGCAAAATAGTATGTTAAAAAATAAAATGAGTATAACTAGAAAAAATAAGAAATCTAGGAAGAAAGCGAAAAATAATTATTGTGATAAAAATCTAGATAATGAATCTGTTATTGATTTTATGAACCGTGAAGATGTAAACGCTGACCTTGTTGGTGATAATGCGACATTCAAAGCAAATAAAAAGAAAAAAGGAAAGAATAAAAAGAAAAAGATCCCTACTCATGATGCTGCGGTCCCTGGTACTAGTGGACTTTCTACAGCTGAGCTAAAAGCAGCAGAGAGGAAAGGACAGATGGAACTTAAAAATTCTAAAAAAGATGACAATAAGAATAAACTGACAAGTTCAACCCAGCTCTCTCGGGTTAAGTCTTCCAAAAAACAGGTTGTGTCTGCGACCCATCAGCTTGACAAAGAACACAGCTTGCTACCAAGGCTGCGCTCATTAACAAACCTGGTCCTCAAAGACCCCCTACCGATACTGGTGTTCCTGCGGATGTAGCTAAAGAGGATGGGGAACTTTCTGACGAATCAGAGCATGACAGTGACCATAACAATGATTACTTCACGCAAGTGAACCACAGAAGAAAGAAATCGGGTATTCCCCAAATAGTTATCACCAAATGGGGTGAAAACTGGATTAATGACTTCAAAAGAATTAGGGGGATGTGCGAATTCCCTCCGGTAGCCAAACCAACATCGAGAAATATATTATTAAATGTCTTTTCTGAAAAAGATCATAGAACGGCTACTAAGTATTTAAATGAAAAGAATCTGGAATACCACACATACCAACTAGACAGTGAGAGATCTCTAAAATTCGTCATCAGAGGCCTTCCGGCGAACACCAGCTTTGAGGACATTAAATCAGATTTGATGAACAAGGGTTTTGAAATCAAAAAAATCTCCAATATGAGAAATTATTCCACTGGACGTATTCTACCACTGTTCTTGATAGAAGTACCTATCAGCAGCAAAGAAATTGCCAACTTAGTTGATATTCAAGACGTACCAATTGAAATAGACCGTTACAGAGGTAATAAATTCCCTCTACAATGCAGAAATTGTTTATTATTCGGACATTCATCATACTACTGTTTTAATTCACCAAACTGTGCTTTTTGTGCCCTTGGACACAGCACCACAGATTGCCCCTCAAAAGGGAATCAATCTAAAATGAAATGTATTATGTGTGGTGGTCCACACACTGGAACTTTCACAGGCTGTCCACAAAGACCTTCCAGTAGAAGTGACGGGGCAAGAACTTTTCTTCCCAAGCTACCTCCCAGCTTAATGAATTTTCCCTCTTTGGAAAAAAGTTCTAACAAGTCTGAAACAAGTCAACCCCTTCAGATCTTCAGTCCTTCGTCCACAAGTGGGCTATCGTCTAGACCTCGAATAAATCCTTGGAACATAGGGGCTAACAATAATGACAAGCAGCCGACTCAAGACCAAGAACCCCCTGTGGAAATAACGAGGAAAGGATTACACATTTTGGGGCAAGGCAAGCCACAGCTTTCCATGGAAGAATTATCAGCGAAGCTGCACAACAAATTTTTAGAGGCAGAGCGTGAAAAACTTACTAAATTCAAAGCCAGCGAAACAGGAATGAGATATAAAGAAGTCTTAGAAGATTTCATGACCCATCATGCTGTACAGGACAAACTTGAACTGGAGTTGGAAGTGACGAATCAGGATAAGGGTGTGTCTTCAACTAACCTCTCCCTTCTACGGCCTTCACTTTTCCGGAACTATTATGACAACAAATGTGATCAAACCTACATCATAGTCGAAAGTATAGAAGAGAATATAGACAGAGACTTACCAAATAATGACAACTCACAAAATAAAGTTTTAGTCCATCCAACAGCAGCAACTCATTCCCCTGCTCAAAATATTGAACAATTCCTGAACCTCTTAGAACCGTTCTTGAGGGAACTGGGTCTATCCAGGGACAAAATTGAATTCATACTGCAATTTTTGATAACTATAATCTCACACTCCAACAATTAGCACGCCAAGACTTGCCAGCAGCAAACCGCTGCGTATTATGGCATGGAATGCCACAAGTCTGAGAAATGACCTTAGAGAGTTTGGGCAGGCACTCTACGACATGGAAATTGATGTAGCCCTCATATGCAAAACATGGCTGAAGCCTTCACACACCACTAACATATTTAACTACACCTGCCTCAGAAAAGATAGACTAAACGAAAGAGAAGGTGGACTAGCAGTCTTCATCAAAAATGATATACCATTTAAAGAACTTGATACACCAGACTCCGACTCCATGGAAAAACTGGCAGTTACC
This sequence comes from Pholcus phalangioides, assembly GCF_987345545.1. Classification (NCBI taxonomy): domain Eukaryota; kingdom Metazoa; phylum Arthropoda; class Arachnida; order Araneae; family Pholcidae; genus Pholcus; species Pholcus phalangioides. Next base: position 66,103,004 of record NW_028301610.1, on the reverse strand, counting down.
ATCTTTATTAACAGGCATCCGATATCTCTATGTGCGATATACAAGCCACCTAGAAACAGACTTGACCTGAATCTACTTAACTTTCTGATCAACACCAACAATCCAATTCTACTGGCTGGGGACTGGAATTGCAAAAGTCCTGCCTTCTGCAGTAACAGATCAAATTCCTGTGGTAGAATTCTGGAAAGATGGTGTGGAAACAAATGCCTACAAATACACTCCAGTTCCACACCAACCCATCACCTTGGAGGGCGGGGTTCACCGGATGTACTTGACTATGGTCTTTCTAAAAACTTTCGGAATAATGTTGACTTAGAATCGTTCACTGGCCTCAACTCAACACATAATCCAATCATATTCACGATTGATCTAACAAGGCCTCAAGATGTTCCTTTCTGCCTTGCCACTGACTGGAATAAATTCAGGGATCTGCTAGATGTTGACGAAGTTCTCGAGCTTCGGCATGCAAACAAGGAGGAAGTTGATGCAGCAACGGTCATCTTTTCGGACAGTATTAAAGCCTCATTACACAATTCAACTAGAAAAATCAAATATCCGGGAAACAAATTTGGAATCTCTCTTGAGCTAAAGGAAAAAATTAGACTCAAAAATAAAATAAGAAAATCCTGGCAAAGATTTCGTCGCCCTTTGGATAAAGTTGCACTCAATCGACTGGAAAAGGAAATCAGGAAAGAAATCAAAGGATTCGTCAACGAGCGCTTTTCGAACTTCGTTGAAGAGGCCACTGCGAGTGAAGGTTCCCTTTGGAAAGTTTGGAAGATCTGTAAAAAGAAAACCAAGAAAATGACCAAAATTCAAAACGAACGAGGTGAACTGGTTTTCACTGATGCTAAGATAGAGGAAGTGCTTGCCGAAACTTATGAGGGTCAATTCAAACCTAACACGAATCAACCGATTGGCACTCAGCGGGAACACTTGCATAAAATTGAGGAATTTCTCAACAGACCACGTCATCAGAGTCTTAGTGGGTTTCAAGATTCAGAGCTAACAACTATGGAGGAGGTTAGAGAACTTATTAACAAGCTCTCGATCAAGAAAGCCTCTGGACTGGATGAAATCTCCAATCTTGCTCTCAAAAATCTGCCCCTATCTGCCCTTATGACTCTCACCAATATTTTTAATAGCTTGTTAAAAACTTGTCACTTCCCGAAGATATGGAAGCTTTCAGTAATCAAACCTATCCACAAATCTGGCTCTAACCCTCTCATAGCCAAAAATTTCCGACCGATCAGCCTTCTGAGCAATATATCTAAGCTGTTTGAACGTATTCTTCTTATACGATTCAATAACTATCTCGAATCTTGTAATTTTCTTCGTCCTGAGCAGCATGGATTCAGAAGAAACCACTCCTGTGTCACACAGCTGCATCGAGTCGTAGAATTCGCAATACAAGCCTTCAACCACAAGGATTTCACCTGCGCAATGTGCTTGGACATTAGCAAGGCGTTTGACAAAACGAATCACGTAACTCTGTTGGCCAAGCTTGTTGAATACGGTTTTCCTGACCACTACGTGTTGTTCTTTAACAGCTATCTTAAAGACAGGCATTTTCTGGTAAAAAATGGAAATGCTTGTTCTTCTGTTCGTCCAATAAGAGCCTCGGTTCCCCAAGGATCAGTTCTTCGACCTCAGCTCTTCTCCATCTACATCAATGACTTCCCTGCCCCCCAAATGGGCATACTGGGACTCTTTGCGGATGATGCAATTATTATCACCAACAACAGAAAATCTGATAAATGCAGAGAAAATCTTCAGGAGACTCTAGAGGAGGTTGAAGACTGGTGTGAGGATAATGCTGTCGAGCTTAATCATGCCAAGTGTCAGTTCATCTGGTTAACAAGAAGAACCAAATTCACTAGAGCACCAATCTACCTGGGCAGAGAAGCCATAAGACCTGTGAAGGAAGTGAAATATTTGGGATGTATTCTAAACCAATCATTATCCTTCGTTCCGCAAATAAATCACGTAAGAACTAAGGCTACCCAAACCATGGGAATGATGTCACGCATTACATTTCCAAGTGCAAGACTAACTCTTAAAAACAAAGTCATATTGTTTAAATCAATCATTAGACCTATCATGACCTACGCCGCCCCAGTATGGGCTCATGTTTCAAAAACCAACATGCAGCGTCTGCAAAGTCAACAGAATAAAATACTGAGAACTCTTGTGCGTGCACCAAAGTACATCAGAGGGGCTGACATTAGAAAAGACCTGAAGATTCCAACCATCCTCAGCTACATCCAACAAATCTCAGAGGATCACTTTGAAAGGATGAGGAACTCAGAATACGAGCATCTGAGAGAGCTGGTCGATTACAACCCACGTGAAAGACTAAAATTTCTTAGACCTCAAAACGTGCTGCACGTGCCATGGTCGGTGCGCTAGGGTCTGAACTACTGAGCTGTATAATCTTTGTCGATCTATCATAATATTTTTGTACTTTTAATTTGCTATCGAAATAATCGATCAACTGTATTGCATAGAGTGGCATTGTGGTTTGATGCACATGACTGATCTTGCACTGCATCAATTTGTATAATTTCGGCTAACACACTTGTTTTTCTATGACTTCTTTTGTATGTTAGATTTATTTTTTATTATTATTTTCTCATTAGTGCATTATGTAGCGTTTTGGTGAATTGTACATAAGTAATTTCATTTTTGTGTCCATTATAATATACATTTATCGCATAATATGTATGTGTATATATATGTGTGTGTATGTGTATGTATGTATATATATGTATATATATATATATGTTTTTTTTTTTTTTTACTACTATTGATTTTACTGATCAACTGCTCTATTGCATAGAGTGGCATTTTGGTGAAGTTTGGCTGATCTTTGTGTATTTTACTATTCTGATGGTAGCATTTATCGGACTGCATGTGTTTTTTTTTTTTTCTCTCTATTAACTTACAAGCACTTCACATCTACACAAACACGCACAAACTTGTCTATAACCCTCTTCATAGCTAGCAAGAGCAGTCTGTAAGTCGCCAGGCAGCCCCTTTGGGCTGGGCAGCGACGAGAAAAATTAAATTCTGTCTGTCTGTATATCCAAATTTCTTTCCTACTTCACACCACCACACAAATCCACATATGCACCTTTACTCCTAGACTTAATAAACAGTAATTAAGCATTTACTGCCTGCCATAACCTAATAATCACGTTTTAAAACAAAATTTTTAACGGAGCAAGAAAGTAAACAAACTGCCTCCATTATGACTTGACTGGACTCGTGTGGTGTAGCAGTAGTAGGTAGGGCCTCCAAAAAATGGCTCGGAGATCCATGATGTTCTTAAGTCAGCCACCTCGTTGGGCAGTTTGCCTGTTGTGGCGTTGTATTTGTATAAAAAGCCAATTTAGCATCATTTAGGGATTCTGGTAAAATAATCCTTGGCTGAGGTCCCTTAACAATCATGTTCACTAGTCTCCATTGTTTCTATTATTTTTGCCACATTTTTATAGTCTATGTATTTCTGTACATTATTAATGTCGTGCCTATGAGTTTTATAGTTTTTCTTTATAATTTATCATTTGTTTTATTTCGGAATTCATCCAATTATGTTTATTCTTAGTATTTTCACTTTCGCACATCCAGTGTTCCTTATATTTGTTTATTAATTCTAGAAATGCTTCATAGATGATGTCTACATTTTTTTCTTGATATATTTCATCTGAGATTCTCAAAGATTTCATGGAAACATTGAATTTGAAATAGTTAACTTTTTTACTGAGATTTTGTTCGTTTAATTCATTTTTATTTTCAACCTCTCTATTTATATCGATTTTCAAGACTATTGGCCAATGATCGGAAATCGAGCTTTTAACAATAGCAGTTTTATATTTCGAGTTCATTTTTTTATTTCTTATAATTATGTGATCAATACACGAATTATTTCGGGTAGGATTGTTTATATATTGTTGCAAACCGTGTTCTGACATTAAACCTGTATATTCGTTTGTATTATTGTCATATTTCATTAGATCAATATTAATATCACCTATTACAATCATATGTTTTTTATTTTGATTAGCAATAATATTACTCAATTCTTCTATAAATTGCATCGGGGTATGTTCATGTGATCTATAAATTAAAATAATATCTAGATCCATCTGTATACAGTAAATATTTAGAATCTCGGCTGTTTCCATGTTTTGGGAAACGGATGAAAAATATAAATCATTTTTTATGAAAATCATGACACCTCCAGATCTGTTTGAACATCTGCATCTATTATATGCATAACATCCTTCAATATGATAATTATCAACTTCATTTTCTTTCCAAAATCCAAATTTCGGATAACAAAATCAAATCAAGGAAGCAATTATTTTCCGGATATTATACCTTGCATACCGGGCAAGCATGCTTGCCCGGTATGCAAGAGGGCCTTGGTTCGATGCCCGGTATGCAAGAGGGCCTTGGTTCGATGCCCGGTATGCAAGAGGGCCTTGGTTCGAGTCCCGGCGTGATGACTTTTCTTTCCGAGCTCACCTCAGCATAATATCCGGAAAATAATTGTTTCCTTGATATCTCTGGCTGAGAAAAAAGCCATCTATATCTCTCTAAAATCAAATCAAATGAAAAGTTTAAAGTTTTTAAATAAACAACGAGCTGATCAAAGTTACTACGCATACTTTGGATATTTAAATGTAATATTTTCAAATCATCATATTTTGTATTTAAAAAATAATTTTCTAAGTCAGACCAGTTTTCTAGGTAAGGAGTCTCAGGAACACTCACATTTTTTTCGATTTCATCTTGGAACATTTTTTATGGTTGGCAGTTTGCGCAAATCAGTTGTTAATTTTATTCTATACACTTTTCCCCCCATCACTTTGTCGCAGAAACACCTTACCGTCGTCCTTTACCCATGCGTACTTATAGTTATTTTGTGATTTGAACTGTCTAGCAAGATAATGCAGATGTTTTACATTTGGAGTCAAGTGTTCATTTATGAAGATTTTTGATTCTGGAAATTTTTCACTTACTTCACTTGCATCGATTCCTTTACGCTGTTTGTTTTTTGATAGCCACCTGTCACGGATAGAAATATCCTTGAATCTCACAATAACAGGTCTGATTTTACATCTATCACTTGTGGGGACTCTATGCATCTTGATAACGTCGCCTTCACAATACGTTCCCAGTTTCCTGCCAATTTTTTCTACCAACTGGTGAATATCCTCATTTTTCTCCTCTGGCAGATCCCGGATCTCGATGTTTGTCTCTCTGGATTGTAGCTGTAACTACCCAATCTGCATCTCCAGTGTTTCGATCTTAGCTTTCTATACACGTTGACTGTGTTCGAGGAGTTGATTTTGATTTATTAGATCTTTGATCAGGTCTTTTTGGGATTTCGTTTGCTTCTGGAGTTCCTCTACAGAACCGTTGCTGAAATCTATTGATTTTTTAAGATCGACAATTTCATTTGCAAGCCCTTTGCATTCACTACTGACTTTTTCTAAATGCTGATTTAGCATAATCCTGATCTCATCTCTAAATTCACTGAACAATTTACTTAAATAATCGATGTCTGTGTCGAACTGCAGTCTTGACTTTTCCTTAGGCATTTTCCTGAAGATTGCCTCAGCCACATCTACACACTTCGGATGAAATAAGCTCTCACACGTACCGGAACACTCAAAAACCTCAGCTCTATCAAAAATGACTCCACTGCACCATGTTTACTATCTTTGATGGCTCTCCACTCTGCACACAATCACTATTTTACTAGTAGGACTCAAATCCGATGCTTTCGAATGTATACAGACAGACTTCGTTATATTTTTCACTTCATATGGATATCACACACACTATTTTCACACATATTTATATTCCAATGGTAATTTCTTTTGAGGGCATCTAGTACATTTCAATAACGTATAAATTTGATTAAAAAACTATCGAAAATTATTTAAAATATGTATTTTATCACAAAAAATCCGGAAGACATTGGACTACCTAAAAAACACGTCCGATCAAGGCAACACCTGTGTTGCCACTCCTGCAGCAAATGAAACAATTCCGAAAATCTCCTCGAAACTTCCGAAATTTCCTAAACCTTGGTGGAACCACGAATGTAATCTCACTATTAAAGCTCAAAAGAAAGCATGGAGTAGGTTCCGGCGGTACCCTACCCATGATAATAAGTTGCCATTTTTAAAAGCAAAGGCGATAACGAGAAGAACCAGCCGCCAGGCTCAACGTGAGTCCTGGCAAAGGTTTACGACGGGAATAAATTCATCAACTTCATCCAAAGTTATTTGGGACCGGATCCGAAAAATCAATGGTCATTATCAATCTCATCCTCTCACCATTTTAAATACCAATGGCACTATCATCAGTGATGTGAGGGATATTGCGGATACCATCGCCGCCCATTTCGCCACTGTCTCCAGTGATGCGAATTATCCCCCATCGTTTCATCCCATTAAATCATCAGCGGAACGCACATCGTACACCTTCCGGCCTTTTACACCGGAGGGGTACAACTCATTGTTCACCGTTCATGAACTGACGACGGCCTTGCAGCGAAGTCCTGACTCAGCTGTAGGGCCCGATGCTATTCATTATTCCATGATTCGACATCTCTCACTAGAATCACTCTCACATTCACTCATTTTATTGAATCTGATCTGGGTCAGCCATTCATTTCCTGACACATGGCGAGCAGCCATTGTTCTTGCATTCCCGAAGCCTGGCAAAAATCCTCAGCAACCTAACAGTTACAGACCTATTGCTTTGACCAGTTGTCTATGTAAGCTCATGGAACGCATGGTCAACTATCGCCTTATGCACTACCTTGAGGTTAACAATATTTTATCTAAACATCAAAGCGGCTTTAGACGGTTCAGGTCTATAACATGCAATCTGTTACGCCTTGAGACATCATCAATAAGACAAGCATTTGTGAAGAGGGAGCATATGCTAGCCATATTTTTTTATTTTTTTATGGAATATAATTCATATTTTAATACAATTTCAATAATAAAAAAAGAGAAACATATTTCTACTGGGAGTTATTCAAAATCGGAATACTCCCTGATAATCGGATTTTTTTTTACATATACAGCCAAATCTGGGTAAATCGAATGTGCAGTGGGCGACAAAAGACTTCGAGTTATCGTTAGTTCGTCTTATCGGAAATTTCGATTACAGATTTATTAAAATAACAGTGCTATTTACGAATATCGTATAAGTAACACATGTTGAACTAATGGAGATGAATAAATTCGAAAAGATAAGTTATTCTAATTTAAACATATTTAATTATTGAATGAGAATATTCACAGAAATAAGCAAGACGTACATACTGTAACATATAAACGGACGCATACATGATTATTCGCATAAATGATGCGAATTATAAATACGAATTATAAATAAACCGTATATAAAGATTATTTTCTATCAAGAAATTAAGTGATTTTTTACTGTCTCTCTATTTTTTGACCTTTCGCGAGACAGTCATAACGGTAAACGAATCTGCTAAATTATGTTGCTAAATGCTAGATTTTTTTTTTAACTTTATTTAACATGATGAAATAGCACAAAATAATAAAACAAATTCACCAAGAGATCCCGTGGATCAGTACTGATGAACACGAAGGATCGATGAGTAATTACAATACAATTTCAAGGACAGCACGAACATAAACAAAAAAAGAGGGGGGGGGGAAAGGTTGATAATTATATCGAAGTAATTCTGCATCTGTGAGCAATTATACAATTAGAATACAATACAACATTTCAGATATACAGTATGTTTTCACATACATTATAAATGAAGATTATGGAATGCTAGATTGATACGAGAATTGTTCAGCGACTTCGACATGTGGAGGCAAACAGCAGGAAGTGTACTTAGACATTTAGAAAATTCGATTTAGCACTGATCGATAGAGCTCTGTTTTTGTTGTTTTTTCCTTGTTTTTTAAAAATGATCGTTGATGTTAGCTATTGAGAAAAGGTAATTTTTTAAACGTTTTTTCAGTAACGGTATTGAAGGGGGGAAAAGAATATCATGCGGCAGTTTGTTATAAAATTTCGGAATAAGATATGTAAAATGGTTTTTCTTCACTGTTTTATGTATCAAGGGAATATTAAGAATGTTATTGTATCTATTTGATGTCCTTGATAAATTAAGAGGGAGAATCGATTTATAAAAATATAAATACCGCAAAGGGAGTATGCTAAGTTGCCGGTAGAGATCAAATAACGGAGTTGAGTAATTGCCAGTTAGTGATCGGATTATTTTCTTTTGGATCTGGATGACCTCTTTTGGCGTTTTCTTTTCAACATAGAAAAGGCCTACGACTGTACTTGGAGGCCCGGAATTCTTTCCGACCTCTATAATTGCGGCTTGCGGGGCAACTTGCCCATTTTCATTAAGAACTTTCTCGCTCACCGCATCTTCCAGGTACGGATCGGAAGCACATTATCAGCTCCCCAAATCCAAGAACAAGGTGCACCTCAAGGTAGTATTTTAAGTGTTACACTGTTTATTTTAAGACTTAACGGTGTGTTGAACCAACTCCCGTTGTCTGTCACTGGCGCACTCTACGTGGACGATCTGTTGATATCGTATCAATCAGTGAATATGAGGTCAGCCGAGAGACAATTGCAAACTGCTCTCAATAAGAGGGCTCATGATAATGGCTTCTTTTTCTCCGCAGACAAGACTGTCGCTGTGCACTTTTGTCGGCGTCGAGACCTTCATGATGTCCCACAATTGTTTCTAAACAATAATCAAATACCAATAGTACAAAATACTAAATTCCTCGGCATCACATTTGACAATAAACTCACTTTCAAACCTCATATTGCACAGTTAAGAGCTCGTTGCATGAAGACGATGAAGGTCATCTCTTCTACATCGTGGGGAGCTGACCGTAAGTCGCTCCTCCACTTATATAAAGCTTTAATAAGATCGAAGCTCGACTATGGCTCCATTGTATACGGGTCGGCACCTCGGAGCTATCTGAGTGTGCTCGACCCAGTCCACCATCTCGCCCTGCGGATTTGTTCTGGAGCATTCCGGACGTCTCCAATGGAGAGCCTGTACGTCGAATGCAACGAGCCATCACTGACATCAAGACGCCAACAACTTTCTTTGAAAAATTATATCAAAATGAAGTCTTTACCAGGTCATCCACTTCATCGTGTCATTTCTAATCCCTCATTTCATGGACTTTTTGCTGCTCGACCTTCATGTGTTCCATCTTACGGTTTTCGTATGAGGGCACTCGTGGAAGAACTAGAATTAGACATCAGTCGTGTGGCCCCAGTTGCTTGGCACCATGGGAGCAGTCTCTGCCAGATGTCTCTCTTTCATTATCATTATACCCTATAGCCACCACAGCAGATGTCATATATCGACAGATATTCTTTAGGCACAGGGGTAGGTACAACGATTAGGGGTTAAAAGCGGACGAGACATATGCGGACATGTCGGAAATCGGGACATATGCGGACATTTTATGTTTACCAATAATCAAACGTTACTGGCGAGTAATTCTGGCGATTTTTAAGGTACGTTCTCTGGTCGCGATCGGGTCAAAATCGGACATTTTATGTTAACCGATAATTTAACACTTATTGGCGAATGATTCTGGCGATTTTTCGAGCTACATTTTCTAAATGTGTTGAATGAGGGGAGGGGGGAAGAATAAGTTCCTGGAAAGTTTGAAGAAGAATCAATATATGTCGGCTGCCGACCCCATGGGAGATGGTACTATGAAGAAGAATGAATTGACTGAGAGCTGGGAGGATTAGAGTCAATTGTCGCCTTGTTTTCTTCTGAGAAACGTCGTTTTCTAACATTGCCGTCCGTACCTCCAAATACGACTCTTATCCAGCCCATGGATAAAAAAGTAATTTTAAAACTTTGAGAAGGTTTAAATCAAAGGACTTTTAAGAAGGTGTTTTGCAATAATCTCTGCCTCAGAATTAACAATCGCTGACTTCTGCAAACATAATTTAATACACTAATACACTACATTCCCCTTAATTTTTATCCATGAAGCTTTGCAAAAAGTGACTTACACAGGGACGCCGTTATCAGACACGGGGCCATCTCAAAAATTTCGAGGCATCAAAAATGTTTAGGACACCCTTAGCCCCGATTTTATATATTTTGTGGGGGGGGGGGGGGAGATCATCAGCTATTATTTCAGAATATGCAGGAATGCTGAGAAATATCCTAACAAAAAATTTTACATACGCAATAAAATGTAAATAAAAAAAATTAATGATAATTCAGTACTTAAAGGTAATTTTAAAGTAATGAGAGGAAACAATATTCCAGAAACTGATGAAAATTTTAGAATTGAGGAATTAAAAATAACTAAGAAATGGATCCAACACCAATGAAAATTCAGAATTAATTAGAAAAATAATAGAATTGATTTTTTTTTAGAATGAACGGAAGAAAAAATTCTAGAATTGATGAAAATTCGGAATTAATGCAAGAAGTAATTTAAGAATTGATGGAAGCCTCCAATAAGTTACCGTGAGTGCGGGGCCCGGTGCAACCGCACATTCCGCACACCTCTAAGGGTGGCTCTAGACTTACAGAACCATAAATTCCGTTCGGGACCACAGAGTAATAATACTATTTATATCTTAAGTCTATGTTCGGGACGCATTATAGCCAGATTGCTTTTCAGGCAGAAATTTCGAGTGGTTTGACACGTAGACTGCTCAACACCAATTTTATTGCCAAAAATTTTTTAGTGATTTCAGGGTAATTTTGAGTGCTGATTCTATGTGTGAATCTGGCATTATTTTTTTTCAAACGCTCTAATTTTTAACATAAAGTGAAAACTAAATTTCACACTAACTAAAAGCACACAAATCGCATTTAAATCTGCGAGCGGAGTTTACATCACTAGAAAGCTTGAATCAATGGAATAAATCAATTTAATCATGAAAATCAATACATAAATCGGAAGATAAGTCAATACTGATGATACTAAGGACCGGACTTGGGCAAGTGTGAAGGTTGGCCGCAACCGGGGCGTTAAATGTTAGGGGCCGCAAAAACGCGATGAAAGAAAATACTTTGATTGCATTTTAATTTAAAAACTTCGTTTTCAACAAAGCGAATGCATTTAAACCTCACTACAACGATACTCAATGTAACGATAAATTACTCTATAACGATATTTTTTCAAGCCTTGTTTGAAAATGCCTATACTCTAATGTTAAATTGTTACCTCTCGACATAACGATATATAATCCCTACATAATCTACAACGACATTTTTTCTTGGTCTGCAGAGTCGTTGTATCGAGGTTTCGCTGTAGCTTAAAATTTTGTCTAAAATGTTTAAAATTCAGACATCGAACCCTATTCCTCTTGTCTAGGGTTTTCACAGAACCCCTTCCTCCAAGTCAACTAAAGGATGGAGGTGGATCTAGTGCTCCGGACGATGGGTTGCTAAATACTTCTTTTAAAATTTAAAAAATTACACAAGGCATACATAATGCATACTTGCCCGGCTGAAAGAGTATGAAGTTAAGGTCCTGGGTAGGCAATCGGTTCCATTTCCCCGACAGCTCTCCAACCTTTAAATGTCTGGAAACAGCGGACAATAACGTTTAAATTTATTGTCGAATAATTTTTTTCTATTACCATGAAATAGTAGTTTGATGTTCATTCTGCCTATGTAAACCTGGCGTGCTCCAGGGTGTTCATGGTTACTCAGGGATTAGGAAACTCCGTTTTCGAGGGCCACAAAATGCTTAAGCCCGTCCTTGATAATAAAATAAAATAATGCGTATTTGTAAATCAATAAATGCACATCTTTAAAAACACTCCACTCAATTATCAGATTTCAATATGCAGGCAATGCACGTCACACGAAATTTGTGGTACATTTATGTTCAGAATAAAAGTAAAACAATATATGTATGTATAATATACATACATATACATTATACATATCGTGCATACATTTATATATCGTATACGTTCACTACACGTACACGCACATTCCCGCATGTACCGATTCGTTGGGGGTTCCGCGGGGGGGAGGTGTGGTGTAGCAGTAGTAGGTAGGGCCTGCAAAAAATGGCTCAGGGATCCATGATGTTCTTAAGTCAGCCACGTCGTTGGGCAATTTGCCTGTCGTGGCGTTGTATTTGTATAATATATGGAATGAAAATAAGGGAATATATTTAGGATATCAGAATAGATCAATGCAGTAATGATATACTCTATAATGTTGCATTTTGTCCACTAAAATGAACACAAAATGATATTAAATTAATTCAAGGAGAAGCACTTGTATGATTTTCTTTTATGGGTTTTGAATGTCTTTCATAGGAGGATTCGGTAGAGTAATCAGCCATCATACGCGAGGCTCGAGCTTGCCTTGATACTTCTGTTCCATTACTTTCATATCTTGATGAAACCGCCTCTCTTGTCATTAAAATGACTCAGATTGTCTGTGAAATTGGACCAAGTAACTAAGAAGAAAATGCGCCTTTGTGCTCATATTAACAGCCCATTTTTCAAACGTTTGAAAATTTTTAAATTCAAATTACAAATTAATCGTATTTTACTGCAATTCTTCATCGTTCTCTGCTTTGTCAAAAAATTCTCAACAACCGATACGAAACATGATCAAACTGAAGATCGACCGGATTGGACGGACATTGATTAATATCCGTCTGAAAATTTCGAATCTTTAAGAAATTTATGAATTTGAGAACCATCAAAAATCCCTGCTCGCAGCTTTTCATTGTTCAGTCCAGGAAACGTTTTACAAATTAATTGGAAGCACTCGCCACTTTATTTATTGAGTACCTTTATCAAATTGCTTCACTAAGCCGAGTTTTATATGAAGTGTTGGGAGATGTATTTTGTTTATGAACCGCTGGCTCTCTAAAGATATTTTCTTTGTTGTCCCAGTAAGAGGTTCATCAGCTCAAGATCATGACAAATAACGAATGTCTGATGATGTGATATACGTAAATTTTGCGCATAAAATTTCGAAATTTCGCAAAAATAAATTTTTCTAAATCGGAGATTTTGCATTTATTCGCAAAAATGAACAAAACTAACGATACATTTTTCCTTCAGGTTTCATTTTGAAGCGAAGTAATAAAGTACTTAATTAAAAGCTAATATTTCAGTAGTCTCTCCATATCTCCTTCTTCAATAGTACTTCCCTCTGTGAGTAGTAACGGCGTTGTAGGTACATAATACAGTCGACTCTCGGTTTACGAAGTTAATTCGTTCCTGAGGTAGGTTGGCAAACCGAAACACATTTGCTCATAGGAATTAATGTAAAAATAGATTCATTCGTTTCTAAGACCCCGAAGATTCCTACTGTGTCAATTTTTACTTTTTCACGCTCAAGTGAATAACTCGAAACCTATTGAATCGGAATATAATCATACTGACATTAAAAACACTTTTTTCCAGAGAAAATCCAGACTTTACGAGAAAACGGGCATATATGCTATACATGGGCAGAGCTGTACCCATGTCTAGTCTGATTAATTTCATCTATTAATCTCAGTGTCAAAGCTCTCGAAATTTCTGCCTGCAAAGCAATCTGGCTACCTTGCGTTCCAAACCGAATTCATCTTATAAGTCACTTGCTGCCAAACATCATCAATAAGTTCTATGAGCAATGTGGAACATTAAAATGATGTTTCTAGAAATAGATAGTAGTAATTATATATGTGTCAGAGGTTATTGCAAAACGTGTTTCAAAAATTTCTTTGATGAAAACCGTCCCAAAATTTGAAATGACAAGCTGATCTATGAGCTGGATAAAAGGAGTCGAATTCGGAGGAATGTATTTGAAAAAATCGAAATGCGGCCGTACACTTCAATTTCTCCATTATCATTTCGAATTTAGTCAAATATTTTCCTGCTTGCGTGTTCGTAAACCGAATCAATTTTTGTTGTTGGTAAACCGAATTTAACGCAAACCGAGACGTTCGTAAACCGAAGGTTGACTGTGTCAGCATTCTTGCTATTAGCGGGACTACGAAGACTTTGAATAACTGCCTTTGCAAAGTAGGTAGTAGAATTTCATTATATTTAACATGTGCATGGCCATCAACAGAAGTCTTTTAGATGACTACTGAAAGTAGTATGATTCTATTTATCAATGACTTCATACCATGCCATAACATTGCAAAAAATATTATCTTGGAAAAGCTTCTTTCCAAAGTACAAAATTTGGGTGCAAAGTTGATGTAAGTGTTGTCACGGCGTCAGATAGGCCCAGCATAAAACCACTGTATATGCTGCAGAGGTTAATTTGTTGCGTCGAATATCGTGTAAAAAATAAATGTATTTATACTCTTCTGCTGCTGTCAAACTTTTTTCTGTCTTTTCGAAAAAAATGGCTGTGACTTTTGCGTTCATGAGAAAATTATCTTGATGCGCAAAACGTGCGCGAATGGATATATAGTAGTTTGGTCCTTTTATAAATAGTCAATAACATCCATAATTTTCGGATAGAACTCAGAAACGGAAGGCAACTGAACTCTTAATTCCCGAGTTAGAATTCAAAAGCATTTTCCTCAGCAAAATCACTACCTATTTTCGCTTAAAATTGTAAATCTTCGAAATTTTGAGGAAAAGTTATAAAAATCAAAATTTTCGTATTTATTCATCTACATCGGCTAATTTCACTTTTATCGCATTTATTCCGTAAATATGAAAATTACGCTTCCTTAATGATATGAATGCAATAATATTGAGAATAAGTTAGGAAAATAAATAAAAAAACACAAAAGTAAAAATTTGCCGCAAAAAATAGTGATTACAGACTGCATTGGAATGTTGAGAATATGTACTATCTCAAAACTAGTCATTTCGTCAAAACCAACACCAGTTTTGGAATCAGCAGCCCACTAAAACCTTTACCCTAAAACCGTTGAAGTTTCTTTGGTAAACTGATTTTTGTTTTGTTTTGAGCAGTGTTATAGAGGATATTTTAACACTTCTAACGAAATTAGACATTCCCTGTGTCTGCCCCAGTCTGGCTGTCTATCTCTGAGGGAATTCGCGCGTTTTTAGTTTATTCAAAGTTCTTTATGGCTTTCTTCAAAAACGCTATAAGCGGGATCCGAATTGGACAAAAACCGAGACTGTCATGTAAAGCCAACAGATCTATCCACCCTATTTTGTAGGTTAACTATCATTCTCCTTCGACGAAGAAAAAGTTTACCCTCCCCCCCCCCGCACTCATGAGAAAATCTTCCGTACACTACTGAATGGAATTCACTGCACACACAATGTACTTACAGTTCCCGTTTGAACTAGACTGGGACAGAAGGAGTCTTCTCCTGAACTGGGGTCTTCCGTGTACCTATAATAATTAGCTAAAATTTTTCACAAGCATCTTTATAGTTAATTTACTGTGCAATCAAACAAAAACTATAGCATTCATATATCTGCAAACCATGTCAGTTTCCCTTATAAAGATTTCATGGGTCTTCGCAGTCCTAATCTGTAACGAATTAAGTTATTGAATTAATAACAAAGCAGGGGAGATCCGAGTCAGTGCTGTGGGTTCTGAGCACCCATGGTAATTTTTGGCATGCATCCGACACCTGCAGAATCGACAGAAAGCAAATTTATTTGTTGAAAACAAAGATGAGTACCTACTGGTTCGAAACACTTCCGAAACTCCCGATCTTAGTCCTTGGTAATTTGAGGTAGTCTCGGTGCCATTCACCCCAGATTTTCGACCAGTGACCCCAGTAATTTTTCTCGAACGGTTGAATATAAGCAAATGGTGTCCGGCCTCCTCCTCCGGTCCATACTCCTCTGGAGCATTTGAAATAAATTTCTTAGTATATGTAGTTATTCGTGCTCTTTACCCATTTTCGGACAAGTGTAACTAATGATGGTTCATCAATAAGAGCTGCAATGTGAATCAAGTTATCAAGCATAATCAAGAACAATAAAAAAATCCTGGACCACAAAACGGGTAAGTTTATTTAAACGTGGGACGTATAGTATAACTAAAATTCAATGTCAATCATTTGAGTTTACAAACAATTTTATTTACAATTAAAAACACCAATTTTATTTATGATTGTGTTGAATTTTAAGAAAATACATATTCGGCCGCCGAGTATTCGGTTAATCGCTCAAATCACTATTCGTCCCATCCTTAATAAGACAGTAATAGAATTTCAATTCTGAATCAATTAAGCATGAAGATCGCATGTATCTACTTGATATCTATCATTTCGATTCATTATGCTCAACTCAAAGATTTTTTAATAGACCACCTATTATATGCAAATGCATAAATATTAAATAATACAGTGGATCCCGCCTATAACGTTTTCCAAAAAACTGTCATGGAAAACGTTGTAAGCGAGAACCGCTTTAAATGGGGAAATCTTAATGAGAATTACAGTCGATCCTGCTTATATAGTTTTCCCGCTTAGTACGACTTATTCTGGAGTTTCCAACTCACTAATTCGCTCTAAGATTTTCCATTAAAAGCATTTCCCCGCTTACAATGTTTTTGTGACAGGTTTTTTGAAAAAATGTTATAAGCGGGATCCACTGTACTTAGAGTTGAAACCGCAGAAATAAGTCGAACTAAGCGGGAACGTTAAAAACGGGATTGACTGTAATCGGAAAAAGTGTGTGTGTGCATAGTTTTATATCACTTCATTAGAATAAAATCTTTTTTTAATGTTTCTGTCGAACTAGTTCGCATGTTTTCTATATTATCATATTTCTATCCACGTGTGGCATTTGTGAGTTGCCGTGATTTTTATTGATTAAATTTAGTTCAGTTGATGTAGTTATTTTTCTTTTCCCACGATATATCTCGCATGTACGATCAATCGATATCGTTTATGTATATGATCGTATAAGTGCTCATTAACTTATGTATGATTTTACTAATTTTCCCTCTTATGAAACAATCAACTTCCATTGGTTTGACAATGCCGCAGTCCACGCACTGTGCTGATAATACTCAGGCGACATTAGTTGTAGAGACCCTTCCTAGAATAGAAATCCCTCGGGATAAGGACTTATGATCACCTCCGCGCCGAGCCCGATAATAATAATAATAGTTCTACTGAAGCTATATATTTATTATTATAGTGTTGGTTATGTCGGCGTTTTTTTTTTTTTACGTGTAGCAATCCATCACTTGTCAGTGGTTCAAAGAGGATGGGTTTTTTTTTACTTGTTCTGGCGACTGGTAGACGACTCACGTCTTTCATTGTTCAAATTTCATCAAAAGTTTCTCTGCATGTCTTTATAATGTCCATCAAAGAGAAAATCGCCACTTAGCAGCTTGGTGGAAAAATTAGGGATAAACCGCCAACATCGCCGGCTCGGCAAAATTTGTCCGATTTTGACCCGGCTTCTTGTTGTATCCATTTTGTCGCCATTTAACAGGTTGGAGAAACAAATGGGAGATACAGCGCCAACATCGAGGGCGCGGCAAAATTTGTCCGATTTTGACCCTATTTCCATGTTGTCCGCATATGTCCCGTCCGATTTTGACTCGCTACCGGTACAACAGGTACTTCCCCATATATACCGACGGCTCTAAGAGCCCCGGGCATGTCGGTTGTGCCTACATCTGCTGTGAGGAGATATCTTTCAAACTTCCCGACATATTTTCTATTTATTCGGCAGAGCTGTACGCAGTCCTTCAGGCTCTACGTCATATACGACGCAAACGCCACCGACGATGCATCATTTATAGAGACTCTCTCAGCGCATTACAAGCACTGTGTTCCTGTACGTTTCACACTCATCCATTCATTCATGCCATTTTTCATGAACTACATTACCTCACTCATCATGGTACCACAGTAAAATTTTACTGGGTACCAGGTCATGTAGGAATACCGGGCAACGAAAAAGCAGACAACGCAGCTCGAACAACAACTAACATTGATAATAGCCTTTTGATAACTGCCAGTGACCACTTCTAAATCCTCCGGGAAGTGATGCATCGCCGCTGGCAGGATCATTGTAACAATCAGATAAATAATAAACTTCATGCCATCAAACCCACACTTGGCTATGGCGTTCGAGCTGCAGAACTAACCGAAAGGAGGAAGTTCTGCTTGCCCGGTTACGCATAGGACACAGTCGCCTAACACAATCATATTTGTTATTAGGAGAGAGTCAACCAGAGTGCCCTCATTGTCAAAGTCCATTGACCATTGCCCATGCTTTTACTTGTTCACATCATCGTCATCATTTTACGACCGCTTTTGGTCAGAGTCATCTTTCACTTCATGAAATTTAAAATGACAATAGCGATGCATCTCGCATTTTTAAATTTATCAAAGCCATTGGTTTATACGACAAATTATAGTTTTTACAATTTATGTCATTGTTTTATGTTTCATGTTGCTTTTTTATCATGCACAGTTTTAGGTTTTTGACATGACAAAAGGACATTTTTCCTAATTTTATATTTGTTTTGGCGCAGTTTGACCAAATTGGTCCTTGCGCCAATAAATTTAAAATCCAATCCAATCTATAAAATTCTTTGCGCGCGGTAAGTTGTTTCACACAATTTGAATTGATGTGACGAGGGAGAAATATTTGCATTGTGACTACCAATGATTTGTGAGTATTGAATCGATCTGTTATACAAATACAACGTCACAACAGGCAAAATGCCCAACGAGGTGGCTGAGAAAAAGATGCCCATAAAAACATGGATGTCATATTTCAAAAATATAGCAACCCAATTAAAAATGCAAACAATGTATAATATTTTATCATGTATATATGATGCCCATAAAGAATAGTTATGGTTGTCTTATTCTAAGTATGGATAGCTTCTCGATTTAACCCCAACATGTTTATCGTATTTATTTTTAAACGTGTCAATTGGTATTCCATTCATTAACAACCCTATTAGAGAAAAATTCCCTGCGACACCATAACCTCGCATTGTCCCCTTGTAAAAACAGTCGATTGGCGGTGTACTAAAATTATGTTCATGGTCCATCCTATCCATCCCATTGAAAATTTTGAACACTTCGATCATATCTCCTCGACACCTGCGTTCATCCAATGTTAACATATTCAAGAAATGAAGTGTCTCTTCATAACTCAAGCCCTGTGTGCCAATAAGGACACGCGTAGCTCTTCTCTGCACCCCTTCAACCAAGTCTATGTCCCTCTGTAGGTATGGTGTCCAAATCTGCATTTGTACATGGTCGACAAAAGGTAGGAACAAGTTAATTTGGAAGTATTCTTCCAGAGTACTGCATGCAACATATCCCCTCTGGGGCACCTTGATTTCTCCGTCCACCTCAGAGATAAGCTTCGTTGTGTGAAAACTGCACAGAACTTTTCTGCCGCGTTATCCCTTAGTTGGTTCAGTGTGGCTAAAATCAGATCGACGTGCTCCAGTGCTGATTCCAAATCACAGTTCACAGCCCGCAAAGTTAGAGTAGATGAGATCAAATATGCAAAGAGCAATCACAAACTGACCATTGGTGACAGAGCATAAGAATAGATGGGCATTTTGGGCGGATTCATGGTTCCTCAATTCTTGCAAACTTTGTAGTGAGAGAACGATTGTATCGTACGTCTACGGAATCGTAATAAAGCGTCATGTTTACAAATCCAACTTCCCACATCGATATAGAAGTTTTTTGTTTCGAAGCAGGAATTAGTTCCTTGATGTTTCCCTTTAAAAGCTTGTTGTTTTTTGGAGAAGATCGAAAATATGTTCCAACTGATAGCACTGTGCCTATGCAATTTCGTATCGCTGGAATCATACAGGAATTGCTTAACGCTAGATTTAGGCAATGTGCTCCACAATGGACATACAATGAGGGAATATTCTTTTTTAAAGAAGGCTTGGGCTTCATGTAAATAACCGCTCATAGCTGCAGCACCATCGTACCCTTGTCCAACCAGATAAACGCAGTTTATGCCTAGACATTACAGGTTCTGTAGAATCAAACGTGAAAGACCATGGTCCGTAGCAGGCACAAAAAGGACAAAGTCTTCTCGTATTTTTTTTCCTCTTTAGCAAAATATCGCGCACATAGACTCAGTTGTTCTGTTCCAGAAATGTCAATGGTTTCTTCGGACAAAACCGAAAAATAGTACGGAAAATAAATTCGTCGCAGTATCTCTTGAAGGAATTTGGCACAGAGCTACATTATCTCGTTCTGGCTCATGGGGTTAATATACTGGGAATTCCTTGGCCCATGTTCTAGATGTTTCATTAAAACAGCGTCACCAGCATCCACACAGAAACGCAGAAGAGATCGAAAATTTACATCCTTTTCTTGTGTAACGTTTCCGGAGTCACATTTTCTTCGGAGGGCAATTTGTTGATGACCGCATAAGATCACCGTTTTGATGATAGATTTCAATGGTTTTTTTTTTTAATTGTCGAATTCAAGCATAAAAGGTACATATACAATTGAAGGAGTTATACCCAAGAAGCCAGGAAAGGCTCATATAGTACATAGACAAATCGACTAACTTAAAGTGTAAATGATACACAATAAAATAATTATAGGAAAGAAAAAAAAGGGGAGTGTTAAAACAAAATATATCATTAAACAGTGACAATCATGGTGGTTGTGCTTTGAGTAATTAACATGGAGGAAAAAATTACAAGGTAAAAAAGAAAAAGTGCTGAGGACGTGTAAGCTCTAGGTGGAGAGAAAAAATACAAAATAAATAAATATACATACATATATTGTAGAATTATGTATGCCATAATTAAAAAAAAAAAAGTTCAAAAGAGTGTTTTTCTATGTTAGTCTCAGATAAGAGATAGGATTTAATTAATTTTTTGTAGGTAGGCAGAGAGACATTTGTATCGAAATTTAAAGGAAATGAATTATAGAACTTTGGAATAATATATGTAAAGTGTTTACTAGCTATTGTTTTGTGAAGTAGTGGTAGAGTGTAAGTACTATTTATTCTTGAGGACGAGCGAGTGGTATTAACCGACTGACGGTCCTGCTGATTTTTGTGAATGAGCAATAGTGATTTGTAAAAAAGGGGCGTGGTAGCCCGGTCGATAAGAAGCTCGCCTAAAGTACCAAAGGATGTTTAGAGGTGTCGCGAGTTCGATACCCGGTTCGTCCTTGTCAGAAAACTTTCCTGACACAGGGGTACAACAAAAAAACGGCGAATTGACCGCAGCAAAGAATTGCTACCGCAGGGAGTCCCCCATCGAGAGGTTAGCGCACCAACCTCCCGATGAGTATAAAAAAACAAGCCTGCCGTTCGGAATCGGCGACAAATTGTAGGTCCCGGTCTAATTAGCCCTCGTGTGCAGAAAATGACCGTGGTGCGACAAAAATGATCAAATGATCAATGATTTGTAAAAATAGATGTTGAAGAGGTAATATTTGTAGGTGGTTATAAAGGGCTAATGTAGGCGAGTGATAATCATTAGTAATAAACCGTAAAATTCTATTTTGAATAGAAATGATTGATTGGTGTAAGATTAGTAAGGTAGTCGCTTCCTCAAGCAAGAAGACCGTACATTAGATGGGAATGGAAAAAAGCATAGTGAAGAGTGTTAATAAAAAGGTGTTAGTTGAATATTGTTTTAAGGTAATAGAATTTGTAAAGCATAAATCTTAGTTTATTTAATAAATATTTTACATGCGATTTCCATTTCATATCTTGGTCAATATGCAAACCTAAATATTTTATTGTACTGACTTGCTCTAGATCTTGACAAGTGCAAGAAAAATCATTGTTGCAGTTGATGTCATGGAAAATAATGCTTACGCCAGATTTGTTAGTGGTATTTAAAGAAAAATTTATAAACTCTTGGTTTTAGTAACGTTAATTTGGAGGTCGTTAGCGCAGAACCAATTTCTTACTTTTAGGAGATTACCAATCCTTCCAAAATATTGTTAATAATAATCAGAAGAAGAAAAGAGAAGAACCGCGTCATCCGAGAACGCAATTATTTCACCTTCAATATCAAGTTTACAAAAGTGGGCCGAGTACCGAGCCCCGAGGAATACCTTTTATTATTTCATGGGATCACTAATGCTTGTAATACATTTACAGATTGTGTTCTATTGTGTAAATAAGATTTCTAAAGATTAATTGCATTACCTCTGATACCGAGTTTTACAAATTTATGAAGAATTTCATGATTTACACTATCAAATGCTTTTTTTATATCTAGAAAAACTGCAACAGTCTTTCTTGTTGCATCAAAGTTATGTACAACAGAGGAAGTTAGTTTAAGGATGGCAGATTCAGTGTTTTTATTTGGGAGGAAACCATACTGATTTTCAGAATATAAATTATGATTAGGTAAAAATGAATGGTTTCAAAGATCTTGGAGATAGAAGACAGAATAGAGATTGGTCTAAAATGATTAAAATCATTTTTATCACCTGATTTAAATAATATAAAACAGTTGCAGATTTAAGTGAATCTGGGAAAACACCATTTACAATGCAATTGTTAATCAAGTCGGCCAGGAGCACAATAGTGTCACCCGGTAGACATTTTAGAATTAATTAGGTCAGTACTCGGAACTTAGTAAAGATCATAAGTAATTTATCTAACAATTTCATCAGGTGTAGTTGGGTAAAGAAAGATGGAATTGCTGTTATTAGAAATATAGTTTCTGAAATCAGATGTTGGGCGAGATAGAGGCGAAATGTTTATAAAATGTGCATTGAATTCATTTGCTATTCGAATCATATTAGTACCTGAAGGCAACGTGACAGGGTTTTTTTATTTGTTCCCAATATTTTATTAACAAATTTCCAACGTTTGAAAGGTGAATTGCACTTTAAGAACTGATTTTGAAAATAAGTACATTTGGCTAGTTTTATTTTCGATTTGACATGATGTAATACTACGGTAAGCTGTTTGTATCAGAATATCAAATAGATATCTTTAGATTTTAAGTAAAGTTTTTGTTTGGTCTTAATATAGAACTTGAGTTCTGGTGAAATCCAAGGTTTAAAAGCAGCTTGCTGTTGTGTAGGCTTAGTTGCGATTCATTTTGTAAAGCTGTTGATTATATTCTCGAGATAAATAAATTCATCAAACCGAGAATGGCCAAGATTACTCTTTAGCATAAATTTATAATTTTTATTATTTTTTTTATTAATAATTCAAAACAGCACACATAAATACATGGACACAAATATACAAAATAAAATAAAGACAACAGAACAAAAAAACAAAACATACACTATGCAGCTCTTAGGGACCCATTTGGTCCGTCCTAGAGCTTAATAAATATTATATATAATAAACGGCACACTCGATTAGAGTATGGGCAGCGCTTTGGCGTAATTTTTCGGCACGCTCCATCTCCGGGGACCTTCCGTCTGACCTCCAGGTCTTATCACCCCCCCCCCCCCCTATTCTTCGTGGGGGAATTTTCTTAGTGATGATAATGTTGCTTTTCTTTTACTTCTGTTGATGGTGCTTTCCATTAGTGTACAAATTATGCAGCTTCACTCTGGGGCTCAGATTAGAACCTTTTATAAACAAATATTTACAAGTTATTTATGAAATGATCCAAAAAACGCTCAATTCCCACCGTCTCAGTGCGATGACGTTATTTTTCCCTCTTTCCCATTTTTTTGTAGGAGATTAACTACCAAAAATAGAGACAAATACACACAAAAAACACACGTACACAAGTTTTCAATGTCAACGTTTTTATTGTTTCAGATAACAATATACATATTAGTAGCCGTAGGGTAGAGTCGAGAAATCAGGCAGAAGAACCCTCTTATCGTATACAAAGCCGTACTTTTTCTCCTCCGCTCTGGTTATGCCCGTCTTCTTTTCACCTCTCATGTTATTTTGTACTCGTCTCGAATGATGACCTTCGTGGTAAAATCCATAGATTGGACCAGCGCTTCCATTGAGTCATAGTTTAACTCTAGCGAGTTTTTGAAGTTTAGGGTGAAACCCCGAATTTTACAGAACGTCTTTCCATCAGACCTCCTATAGGCGTAGTTTTTGGCTCCACCTGTTATAATAAAATTAATGAGACTACATTTAAATTTAGAAAAAGATTTTTGTGAATGAAAAAACAATATTTTTGTTGATAAAAATAATTATAAACGACTAATGTATTGTAATACCTGACACAAATTCGGTGATGTGATGACCGTCGAGCTCATCTGTGAATTGGCCCAAGAAATCGCCCAATAATGGATCATTGGTCCCATTGCTAGCATAGATGATTCTGAAATTTAAAAAAAAAAAAAAAAAACATAAAAAAACGGTACCTAAAAATTAAAAAATATATGTGTGTATCATATTTTTATGTAGAAACTTACGAGTCGGTGTCAAAATACAGCAAAGCATCGCCTAGCTTCTCCATCTCGGAATACAACTTCAAACGGGCCCATGTTGTCGTGAAGGCAGCCAGAAAAACGTTGGTCCGGTCAGTCTGGGGTATAAAATCCGATTTGTACCGCCATTCTATTGCAGCTATATTGTCACTGGGGAGATACAAATCCTTGACCTGAAAAAAATAAATAATTTGGTCACAGATATCATTTTAAATATTAGTTTGACAAAATCAAGTATTAAATGAAATAACATTTTATGAATAATAGAGTAGTATGTAACAGTAGCATGCATAATAATTACCTCAATAGAGGGATCGTTCATCATCTTGTGAAAATCAGATGCTTTAGTCACGTATGACAGTTGTGTCTTGTTCTCCTGCATGCCCCAGCGACCCCAGAAGCTGGAAAAAAGCGATCATTGAGTATATATGAACGTTTAGTATATACGGTAATTAAAAATTGTTACAGATGGTTTTGAAATTTTTTACCTATTCAGACACAATTTAGCCACCTGACGTCGACCTGGATTGATTTGGATATTTCCAGGCTCCAATTTTATGCCTTCAACTTGGTCATACTGCTTCACGTATGAGTTTTTCTCCTCATTCGTGACACAGTTTGACGGCCAACCAGAGGACTCTTGTTTGATTTTGAGGAAGGCGTTGATGTATGGAGCAAAAAGACCCTCCCTAAATTCGTCGAAATGATAAACCTAGAAAAAACAATCCTAATTAAAAAACAAAAATAATCGCAGAAAACATCAAAAATAATTATGGATTAGAAAAAAAAATACCTCGTATATCCTTTTCACCACATATCCTTTTTCAATGGCCTTCTTGAGTTCCTCAGTCACCCAGGTGCCCGTGATGCATCTTTCCTCGTCGTTGTGATGGCATTCTTTTAAACGTGTTTCCACACACGAACGACACAGGGGAAAGGTCAATTTTCCACCGGATCTATAAAAAATGAAATATATGATGATAAAAATAATAAAAAATTTTATGAAAAAAATATGTTAGATTGGGAATACGTGAAGGTTACGTTATAAAAAAATTATAATAATACCTGTATGGGAGAACGGGCAGATATAAGCCCCTTGGTGGTAGTGCTTTGCACTTAATGATGCTAAAATATGAATTCAGCTGTCCAAAGTTCTCGGTAATTATCCGGGGATGTCCAATTGGATATCTACAATGAAAGAAAAAAACGTGTAAAAAAAAAGTAAAGGTAGCCATATTTGTTAAGTTATAAATTTTAAAGTACTCACTTGCAGTATTTGTTGACCCACGGGTACAAAGACGTGAAGTCGATGTATTTTGCGGTGCCTCGATAGAAGAGTTTGGTGGCATTGGTTCGTCCACCATAGAACGCATCCCCGGGTGCCAGCCTGTCGACAAAGTGAAAATCCACCAAGAAATTTTTCAGATCCCCGTTTGTTTTCTTCAGAGCATTGAAATCATGCTCCCACATGACTTCAAGATTGAAGCCGCCTTGACGGAACTTTTGTTCTTGCTCTAGTGTCTTCTTGTGGAGTTCCCACATATACGTATGAGTACAGGGGTTCACCATATCTTTCTCGAAGAGTGATATAAAGCATTTTCGCCAAGCTCACTCAGGGGGCTTAGATTTGGCGACGGCCAGTAAGGCGTTAACGCCCAAGAACTGTGATAACATATCTAATAAATAAGTTAGCTCTCTCTCTCTCTCTGCTGTAGAGAAAATATTCAATATATAATGCATTTAGGTCTGGTGGGAAGCCTTTACAGTCAACACCAGAATGCTTGTTTTTAATGCACGTGTGTGTATTTGTGTAATAATAATAATAAATAGCGTATTAAATCTATGTTTTTTTTAGAATGTTTTCGATGGTGAATCTAACAATCCAATGCCTGATAATATCAAATGGGAACGAAAAGTAGAGGTACTAATAATTTTATTTTACTTATTTATCACCATTTAAAAGATTCCCTCATAGTATTGACTAAAGATATACTACATTTTCTCTAGAATGCCGATATCAAAAAGTCGAAGTTCCCATAGGTCCTTGTGGTTTTAATGCCATCGCCAAGTTTGCCGAAATTCTAGATGTCCAGATATTCGTCAAGTCGTCAGAAGAATTTTATCGGGTAATTTTTATTACTAAAAAGTACTATTCAATGAACATTATATATATATATGTATGTTATATATTCATGAATTTTTTTTGAATAATTTCGTATTTATGTTTTTTAATGAAGGTGGTATACAAGACACCCAAGAAAGACAGAAAAATATTTTTGTTACTCAGTGATGGACACTATGACCTCATCATGTCACCTAAAGGATTCCACGGTTCCAATTTCTACTGTGTGGACTGCGACAAGGCCTACGACCATGTTCAGAAACACAAATGCACAGTCCGATGTAACACTTGCTTTGCCGATACATGTACGGTTGGGACATCTCAAACCTGCAAAGACTGCCACAGGAGATGTAGATCCGTTGACTGCTTTGCAAGACACAAGAGTCTTGGAGGCAAAAACACCACATACTGCCAGCAATTCTACGAATGCCCGACATGCAAGAACTTTCTTGTAGAAAAGGAGCGGTCTCGAGGCAAACACGTTTGTGGCGAGAAGTATTGCAGCAACTGCAAGAATTTCCATCATGACGAACGACACCTCTGCTCCCTCAAGAAGAAGAAGGTGAAAGCCCCCTCCGACAAGCTCGTCTTCTTCGATTTCGAGACGGATCAATCTTCAGGCGAGCACGTGATTAACTTTGCCGTGGCACAATATGCGGATGGCCAAGAGGCTGTCTTCAGCGGATATGACAGCATCAACGAATTTTGCGCCTGGCTCTTTCGCAAAGAACATAAGGGGTACACCGCTATCGCACACAACATGAAGGGGTTCGATGGTCAATTCCTGCTCAAGTAAGTTTTTTTTCAATATTTTGAAAATGTTTACATAAATAGCATGTTACTGTTTTATTATGCATGCATTTTGTAATTTTATAACACAAGTGTTATTTTTTCTTTACAGATATCTCCTAGAGCAAGGAGTCAAACCTTCTGTTGTCCCGTGTGGATCCAAAATAATGGCTTTGAGGCTGGACACTCTCAACATCCGAGTTATCGACAGCCTCAATTTTCTCCCTATGGCTTTGTCCAAACTGCCGAAAACTTTCGGTTTGGAAGAACTGAAGAAAGGGTACTTTCCTCATCTCTTCAACCGACCGGAAAACCAAGACTACAATGGACCCCTCCCTTCCATGAACTTCTTTAATCCGGAAGCTTTCACCGTCGAAACGAAGGCGAAATTCCACGAGTGGTACGAACAGAGGAAAAACGAGAGTTTCGTCTTCCAAGACGAAATGTACGAATACTGCAAGTAAGTTGTTTCTCTCCATATTGAGTATATTTTATTCGTTTAGATTATTTTTTCCATTCTTTTAACATTTCTACACTATGTTCTTAATTTTTAGGTCAGACGTTGATATTCTTCGTCGATGCTGCTTGCAGTTTCGTAAGGAGTTCTTGGAATTAACCGGCGTCGACCCATTCCAGTACCTCACCATTGCCTCGGCCTGTATGGCGACCTATAGGTCAAAATACATCGATGAAGGCACTATTGGGATGGTGCCCATTAATGGTTACGTCAACAATACCAATAGCAGTCGTCTTAGCATTGAATGGTTGTCCTACCTAGGGTTGAACATTCAAAATTCCAGAAACGGGACGGGAGAAAAAAGAGTGCTAGGTCTCAGCGTAGACGGGTTTTGCGAGGAAACAAACACCGTGTTTTTGTTTCATGGTAAGTAATATTAATTAATTTTATTACTTTGTTTGCTTTACTACATATGTTTCATTTTAATTATATATGCTTTGTTTATTTTCAGGGTGTTATTGGCACGGTTGTCCACAGTGCTTCGAGAAAGATATGGTGAACCCCTGTACTCATACGTATATGTGGGAACTCCACAAGAAGACACTAGAGCAAGAACAAAAGTTCCGTCAAGGCGGCTTCAATCTTGAAGTCATGTGGGAGCATGATTTCAATGCTCTGAAGAAAACAAACGGGGATCTGAAAAATTTCTTGGTGGATTTTCACTTTGTCGACAGGCTGGCACCCGGGGATGCGTTCTATGGTGGACGAACCAATGCCACCAAACTCTTCTATCGAGGCACCGCAAAATACATCGACTTCACGTCTTTGTACCCGTGGGTCAACAAATACTGCAAGTGAGTACTTTAAAATTTATAACTTAACAAATATGGCTACCTTTACTTTTTTTTTACACGTTTTTTTCTTTCATTGTAGATATCCAATTGGACATCCCCGGATAATTACCGAGAACTTTGGACAGCTGAATTCATATTTTAGCATCATTAAGTGCAAAGCACTACCACCAAGGGGCTTATATCTGCCCGTTCTCCCATACAGGTATTATTATAATTTTTTTATAACGTAACCTTCACGTATTCCCAATCTAACATATTTTTTTCATAAAATTTTTTATTATTTTTATCATCATATATTTCATTTTTTATAGATCCGGTGGAAAATTGACCTTTCCCCTGTGTCGTTCGTGTGTGGAAACACGTTTAAAAGAATGCCATCACAACGACGAGGAAAGATGCATCACGGGCACCTGGGTGACTGAGGAACTCAAGAAGGCCATTGAAAAAGGATATGTGGTGAAAAGGATATACGAGGTATTTTTTTTTCTAATCCATAATTATTTTTGATGTTTTCTGCGATTATTTTTGTTTTTTAATTAGGATTGTTTTTTCTAGGTTTATCATTTCGACGAATTTAGGGAGGGTCTTTTTGCTCCATACATCAACGCCTTCCTCAAAATCAAACAAGAGTCCTCTGGTTGGCCGTCAAACTGTGTCACGAATGAGGAGAAAAACTCATACGTGAAGCAGTATGACCAAGTTGAAGGCATAAAATTGGAGCCTGGAAATATCCAAATCAATCCAGGTCGACGTCAGGTGGCTAAATTGTGTCTGAATAGGTAAAAAATTTCAAAACCATCTATAACAATTTTTAATTACCGTATATACTAAACGTTCATATATACTCAATGATCGCTTTTTTCCAGCTTCTGGGGTCGCTGGGGCATGCAGGAGAACAAGACACAACTGTCATACGTGACTAAAGCATCTGATTTTCACAAGATGATGAACGATCCCTCTATTGAGGTAATTATTATACAAATACAAATACAACGCCACAACAGGCAAATGCCCAACGAGGTGGCTGATAAAAAGATGCCCATAAAAATATGGATGTCATATGTTTCAAAAATACAGCAACCCCATTAAAAATGCAATTAACACAAATTATAAACAATATATACACATGATAAAATATTATACAATGCCCATAAAGAATACTTATGGTTGTCTTATTCTAAGAATGGATAGCTTCTCGATTTACCCCAACATGTTTATCGTATTTCTTTTTAAACGTGTCAATTGCGTTACAATTTACTACCTCCGGGGGTAAGCTATTCCATTTATTAACAACCCTATTAGAGAAAAATTCCCTGCGACACCATAACCTTGCATTGTCCCTCACCAATCGATACTGGTGTCCCCTTGTAAAAGCAGTTGATTGGCGGTGTACTAAAAGTTCATGGTCCATCCTATCCATCCCATTGAAAATTTTGAAAACTTCGATCATATCTCCTCGACACCTGCGTTCATCCAATGTAAACATATTCAAAAAATGAAGTCTCTCTTCATAACTCAAGCCCTGTGTGCCAATAAGGACCCGCGTAGCTCTTCTCTGCACCCCTTCAATCAAGTCTATGTCCCTCTGTAGGTATGGTCTCCAAAACCTTACCGCATACTCCAGTCCAGGACGAACTAAGCCTCGAAAAAGCGGAAGAATGACTTTAGGAGAACGCATGAAGCTGCATAATTTGTACACTAATGGAAAGCACCATCAACAGAAGTAAAAGAAAAGCAACATTATCATCACTAAGAAAATTCCCCCACGAAGAATAGGGGGGGGGGGTGATAAGACCTGGAGGTCAGACGGAAGGTCCCCGGAGATGGAGCGTGCCAAAAAATTACGCCAAAGCGCTGCCCATACTACTACTATTCTAGATATTTCAAATTTTTCCTTGGTTACCTATTTATACTTTCAATAAACCTTTCAAAATTCGTTATAGAGTTTGAGAATGTGAAGATTTCTTTCTTGAGATGTTTATCTATATATATATAACCGCTGTGGTGGTCGAGTGGTTATAGTGATGGACTCGCGATGCGAGGATCCGGGTTCGAACCCCACAGTGGCGGTCGGCATGAAGTTGGTTTTCTGTGGTTCCCAACTTCAAGGCGCAAATGCGAGCCGATCTCCCCGTTAAAAAGTCTCGCCACAGAGAGCAACAGTCCTACAACGATAAATCATTCAATCATAACACTTCACTCATAGTTAGAAAAACTGGTGGCAGATGGCAGCACTACACATAACAAGCATTACAGAGAAACAAAAAGAACCTTCACGTCAGGTTTCACTACACGCACACGCACATTCCCGCATGTACCGATTCGTTGGGGGTTTCCTGGGGTGCATGTGTGGTGTAGGAGTAGTAGGTAGGGCCTCCAAAAAATGGATCGGGGATCCATGATGTTCTTAAGTCAGCCACCTCGTTGGGCAATTTGCCTGTTGTGGCGTTGTATTTGTATAAAATTGATTTTCTGTGTGTGTGTATGTTCTCTATACAAATCTACAATTTTAGATCGATCGTCACCAAATTTTGCATATATACCAAATGGGACCCGACTTGAACGATAGGCTACTTTAAAATTTCGTCAGACCAGGGCAAATGCCCCAAATGGGCAAAAAACTGTCCGGCAACAATGGTTTTTGGGCCTCAACAATCACTTTCCGAACGTTTACTTTGGTTACCGTGGTTCCCTAGCAATGCGTTTCAGACGTGTATATGCCTTTACAACGGTTTGTCACTTCTTTAATCCTGTTAGTATATGTATAATAGTTTATGCCTTTATAATGGTTTGCCACATTATCAATATACTCTCAGTAATGAGGCTTTTTGAACAGACGTCATAATCATCATCAGCATCGCTTTGAAAGTCAGGAAAAGGGTGATCCTCATAGAAATCAGTGCTAAAATTGTCGATTTTACTGTAGAAATGCGGAATTTAGTGGGATTTCCCGCCCCATCAATAATTTTAAAAATTGTATTGAATTCTCAATTTTTGAAATATCGAGTTCGCTTAGAGATATACAAAGCCCAGGAGATTAAAAATGAAGTAATTAGCCGGACCTACTTTTGAGTTAGACATTCATGCAATAACATTGATTTCAACTTTTTATTTATATCTTCTCAAGCATGAAAAATAATGTCTCCGTATTGTCTTTTGATATTCAACTGAATAAATTCATATAGTTTAGGATGTTTTACAATGAATTATGGGCCCGTAAAGTACATCGAAGAAATTCCACAGCTTCAATTAAGCGTTTTTGAAAGCTGAAACAGGCAGATAATTAACTTGAAGTTTGGGGGGGGGGATTGAAATACCTAGCGCCCCTTAAAAAAAGGAAAAAAATATATATTCGTTTCTATGTTTCTTTAAATCTAAATTTGTTTATTTCATGAAGTCGCTCAGGAAGTCGTCATATTGGTTAACTTAGACACGGTTTGCATGTCCCTCAAAGAAAGAGGGAGATATCACGTGATCCAAACAGCCTCATGGAAGAAAACCCGGGCAGCGCCGGGTATTATAGCTAGTTTATTCTAAGGTCTGATAATTTTTTTCCGAATTTGTTACAAATAGTTGGTCCTAGGTAATTTATACTTTTTTGAACAAGGTATTTGTTTGTTTTTGGAGTTATATACAAGAAGTTGTAAGCATGTGTGGTGTAGCAGTAGTAGGTAGGGCCTCCAAAATATGGCTCGGGGATCCATGATGTTCTTAAGTCAGCCACCTCGTTGGGCAATTTGCCTGTTGTGGCGTTGTATTTGTATTTGTATATATCAGAAAAAGTGTGGGGCCAAGTACTGTTCCCTGAGGTATTCCTTTTTTTATTTCAAGGTAATCACTTTTTTCATTTTCTATATAGACTGCCTGTATTCGTCCATAACAGTACATCTCGAACCACCGCAATAGTTCACCACGAATTCCGGCATTCTCCATCTTATGGAATAACAGAGATGGATCTACATTATCAAAAGCTCTTTTTAAATCGATAAAAACTGCTATTGAATAATTATTGTTGTTGAAGCTCTGGTTTAGATATTCATTCACTTTTGCGATTGCCATTTCAGTGCTTTTTCCTGTTTGAAAACCGTATTGATTCTCAGCAAAGAAGTTTATACGTTTCAAGTAACTAATCAATTTTGTTTTCATACTTTTCTCAACTATTTTTGAAAAAACCGGGAGTGCTGAAATAGGTCTATAATTTGCTAAAAGGTTTTTATCACCTTTTTTAAAAATTGGGTACACGATGGAAACTTTGAGCTCGGGATAGAAAATTCCTTTTATTAGTGAAGTATTTATTAGGTATAGTAACAAGTCATTATGATATCTGGCTATGATTTTGATCATTTTTACTGTTATACCATCATATCCTGTCGCTTTATGTTCATTTAGTTCTGAATTATCTTGTGTAAATCATTGTTTCCAATGCCAGATATCATCATTGAAGATATCGATGCATTGCTATCACAGTTTCGAGAAGCACTTATATTAGAATCCTCACTATCTAAGTTTCGATTTATAAAATCTGCATTAAAGTTTTCAGCCAATTGTTTGTGGTTTGTTGTATCTGGCAGGGTAATTTTCCTATTTTTATTCGTTATAGTTTGGTTTATAAATTGCCATTATTTACGAATATCATTGTTACAATTTAAAAACTTTTTCCTGTAGTATTCGTTTTTCACTATCTTGATCTCTTGTTTCAGAGCTTTTTCGAAATTTTTATATGTATCTTCATAATACTTAACATGGGGGTATTTTTTGTGTTTTTTGTAGAGTTTTTCTTTGATATTTATTTTATTTATTAAATGTTTATTGATCCAATTTTTATCACTTTTTCGTTTTATCGGTTTTTTTGTTTCCCATAGGTTTTTATTCAACTTAATAATGTCATGGAATCGTTTGTATTTATTACAAATATTATTATCTTCATATACGTTGTTAAGGTTTATATTTACCACAAATTCCTCAAATTTTTTATGATTTATTAATGTTTTATTTATTATTGGGGGAGTTTTGATCTCATTTTTCTTAGAAATGTATCCCAATATTGGAAAGTGATCAGTTATTTTGGTATTATACACAATAAATTTTTGATATGTATTCATTTTTGTTCTATAATAAACGTGATCTATACAAGTGCCCCCATCTCTAGATTCTCTGGTAATTTGATTTATTAATGGATTAAATCCGTTTATGCACATTGTATCTTTGTAGTAATTGACATCGGTGTTGTGAGCAAGAATATTTATATTACAGTCTCCAATGATTAACATGTTACTTTTTTTTCTGAGGAAGGTATTCAATTCTGAGTTGAACTCGCTTATGGTGAACAGATGTGATCTATAGATCAACATAATATCTAGTTTTATATTATCAATATATACATTTATGACTTCGGCCGTTTTGAATTTCACTAATTTTTCGATAGCACCAAGTTCATGTCTAACAAACATAATAACACCTCCAGATCTATTATAATCTCTAATAGATAATTATCTAAATAAGATGAAATGCCACTATAATCAACAGTTTTGCATTTTTTGTTAGAAAGATTGGGGGGTGGCTTTTTAGAATTATTTACAGTGTAAGATAGTTTACATAAAATAGGATAATGATCAGTTAAAAAAACAGATGAATGAATATTAGTTAGGCGGTTAGAGTTGCGTAGAAAAATGTGATCGATATAAGTATTAGATGAACGTCTTGTTATATGAGAGATTAGAGGTAAAAATCCATGATTTCTTAGTGTCAATATTAATATCTCCAATGAATAAGGTATCTTTATATCTAAATTTATGTAAAAATTGATTTAATTCATTGACAAAATAGTTGACTGTGAATGAATGAGATCTATAGAGACAAATTATATTTAAATTTAATGAAAGATGATGTAAAACAATTATCTCGCCTGACAGGAAGGATCCATAATTTAGTCTTGAAAATTAATGTGATTTATGAGTATATACCACACCACCACCAGAGTTGTTTTATTCTCTACAGCATGCAAATAAATCAAATCCACCTAGATTATATATATAGACCTCTTCATTCAAAATCCAAATCTCAGACAGCACAAGTACATCTATAGATAAACTTTCATGTTAATATGTTATTAATAAATCAAAAATTTTTTCTGATACTTCCGATAGTAAAATGTACAACATTAATATATCTCCTAGGTTGAGAATCGCTGTTCTGAGAATGGTTTAAGAAGTTACCGAACTCCTCCAGGGTACTAAGATAGTTGAAGTTTATTTTAATCTCGAATGAGATAATAGAAAAATATAATACAGAATAAGTACCCCGGACGGAAGCCCAGTAGTAGACAATGTATGCTCAATAGCACTACAAATTTGATAATGAATGACGATTAAAAATATGAATACAGGTTTTCTGTTTATTTCAATTTCGCGATTTAGGAAAAAAATTAAATTATCAAGAATTAAGTCATTCCCATTTATAGTACTAAGAGTAGTTTGATAGTACATTCTCGAATAACAACAATAACTATTGCATTCAGCAGGAAAGGATAAAGAATATGATCCACAAATAAAATGAAACGGTAAAAAATTGTAACATGACTGAATTGAACATTGCATAACGTATTAGGCACACTTTTGAAAATAGAGTATTGAATTTGAAATGAGAAGATAATAATTAAACCTAAACGTGGAAAATATGAATAAATCACAATTACTCTGACGAAAAAATCTGATAAAATAGTTACAGGTATTGAATATGTGCACCAAAATAAATAAATGATGAAGCTAGTAGTTTTATAACAGTACAATAATTCGGATATTGATGAATAGTTAATAATGTGATTATAGATATTGCATGTGTATGCAATTAGGGAAAAAATATAAAATATCAAAAGCAATTAAGCCATCAACACCTATAAATTGGATTGGATTTTCAATTTATTGGCGCAAGGACCAATTTGGCCAAACTGCGCCAAAACATGATATAAAAATAATGAAAATGTCCTTTTGTCATGTTAAAAAACTAAACTGTGCATGATAAAAAAACGAGCAGCAAAAAGTCTATAAAATGAGGGATTAAAAATGACACGGTGAAGTGGATGACGTGGCAAAGACTTCATTTTGATATAACATTTCAAGGAAAGTTGCTGGCGTCTTGATGTCAGCGATGGCTCGTTGCATTCGACATAGAGGCTCTCCATGGGAGACGTCCGGAAAGCTCCAGAACAAATCCGCAGGGCGAGATGGTGGACTGGGTCGAGCACACTCAGATAGCTCCGAGGTGACGACCCGTATATAATGGAGCCGTAGTCGAGCTTCGATCTTATTAGAGCTTTATATAAGTGAAGGAGCGACTTACGGTCTGCTCCCCACGATGTAGAAGAGATGACCTTCAAGAGGTTCACCGTCTTCATGCAACGAGCTCTTAATTGCGAGATTTGAGGTTTGAAAGTGAGTTTATTGTCAAATGTGATGCCGAGGAATTTAGTATTTTCTACTATTGGTATTTGATCAGGGGCGTCGGAAGTATTTTTGATCCGTGGGTGCTCACACTCGCATAAGCGGGGGGGGGGGGAATCCCAAACTTATCTTCGTCCCCCCCCCCCGCTTTGAAGGATCTCAAAAATTTAAAATGTATTTGTAAAAAATGTATATATAAAGTGAAAAAAATTAAAAATACTTTTTATTAAATTTTATAATTTTATTAACTCATAACAAAAGACTGGACAAATCTCAGGTGCCAGGTCACCATGGCGTCTAAAAAGTTGGAATTGGTGCCAAATATTTTTTATTTGAGATATATAAAGATAATATTTGAAGACGAAGGGCAGCAAAAAATTATAGGAAATTATGTTAGAGACCCCTTTGAATGCTAGCAGACACGCTAAGTCCTTGGACAAGTCAAAAAATGCACTAATTTGGACATTTTGTCGGAGAAAAAATTGCTTTATTCCTATTTTTTTTCTTTTTGATTTATAATACCTTTGTACTGTAAATAAATTACTCATGAATGCATTTCATGAGATGTTCCTAACAACGCCACATTAAAAATTTAAAAGAGATGTCAGCAAAATTGTAAGTTTAAGAGTACGTGATAAGGAGTTTCCTGCAGAACAATCTGGAAGAATTTTAAGAAAAGAGTAAAACCACTGTTATGGTTGTTTTTACTGCAGAACATTTCCTGTCAGCCGGGGGATGGCTTGTTGCAGAACAGAGCAAAACGTGTTCTCGATCGACCCGGCGCGGTGCCCTCTAGGTTTACACTAGTACACGAGAATGACTATCAAACTGTGCATTACTATAGAATGGTAATAAAAAGCTATTTGACAATAAATTTGGGCAATAGTACCCAACGCCCAATGAGAAAATTTGTATGAGTGGGCACGGGCACTTTAACTGCTCTATTATGGGCTGACATGGCTCCAGCCTGAAACGATTCTTATTTTTTTTCTCCTTCACCCTGTAAATTCACCATAGAGGAGGGCCCATGAAAAATTGCCCTAATGGTTCACCATAAACCACAGCCAAGAGGGCGCGGTAGCCCAGATCGATAAGATACTCGCCTAAAGTACCAAAGGTGTCGCGTATTCGATATACCCAGTTCGTCCTTTTCAGAAAACTTTCCAGACACAGGGGTACAACAGAAAAAATAACTACCGCAGGAAGTCCCCCATCGAAGGATTAGCGCACAATCTCTCGATGAGCATAAAAACAAGCCTGAAGTACGGAATCGGCAATAAATGGTAGGTCCCGGTCTAATTAGCCCTCGTTTGCAGAAAATGACCGTGGTGCGACAAAAATGATCATAGCCATGAAGCCATGTCTATAATATTCTATACGCAGGCCACCAAAACGAAAGGGCTTTCAAAGCTAGACGATCACTTCCCAGAGCCGCATTTAAATACTACGGCCGGGGCAAGCATGCATCCCCCCTTAATGTAGTTCTAAATACATCGTTGAAAGGAGAATTTAGCGCTCCTTCTGATCAAGCGCCCCGGACATAAAACCTGCGCGCTTTTTGGCTTTGGGGGGGGGGAAGTCAAAACTCTAGGCCTGTGGGTTCCCTGTATGGAAAGAATTTTAAGCCATTGCTCTATTAATAAGTCAAAATGTAACTTACTAAAATTATTACTTTTTATTCCGTTTTAAAGTATTTTTACTCCGTTTTGCGGCCCGAAAAATTTAGAGGCCTGGTGCGGCTGCACCTTTCGCACTTGCCTAAATCCAGCACTGATTTCAATCCCCGCATACTCCGCTGAAATGAAGTGGTTGAATAAAACCAACACCAATATATATATATAAGTTCTTTTATATTGTGAGTAAGTGGATGTATTGAGGAATTATTTAAATTAACATTATTCAAAAAGTAATATAATACACATGCAAACACACTCATCAGTGGCGGATTAAAGTCGGTCGAGGCTCCTGGCGTAAAAGAAAATATTAGGCTCTTTAAATTAGAGAAAAGTGTGAAATTTGGTTTTTTCTGGGTCCTTTTGAAGTCGAGGCGTCCGGTGCGCCCACTGTTACCCATACATAAAAAGAATTCTTTTCATCGTATAGTGCAGTTTTTTGTTAAAGATACTAAGGCCACAAAAGGCGAAGTGCCCAAAGTTGGCTTAAAAAATGCTCATAAAAAATATGGATGTCTAAAAATATGCAGCAAGATATCTCGCCTCCTTATAGTCCTCATATTTAAACATTAAACAGCTAAATTATTTTTGTGAAGTTGATTTCTCAACTGAACACTTTTCCGTATATTATATATCCCAATCCCTTAATTTTCACCCGCTAAAAAGCGTCAGAAAAACAACTTCCCTGGGCCCCAGCTCTAGCCCTGGGGCCCGGGACAGTTCTCGTCATTTTTTGCTTTTTCATGTTATAAATTAACTACAGAAGGGGCCCGTGAAAGGTCTAACCGAAGGCCCACAAAGGATCTCAGCCTGGGGGCCCCCGCTCCAGGATGTGGGGGCCATGGATATAGCATTTGTAGAGGTTTGGCGATTTCTGCTGTGCTGCTTAAAGGTTTAAGCATTGCTGTATCTTATTTACAGCAGGGCATTTTCATTAAACAAATTATCAGTGTTTTTTGCGTACGCGGGATAATACATACTGCATACATGTGACAAATATACACCGTATTTTTCCCTAAAAATTAATTTTAATGAAAATAACTGTAAATAAGATAACGATATAAATTTTTAGTTTTGTATAATTTTGGCTGAACCTCGCCACCTAAACATCTATAAGAGAATTTCATCATTACTTTTCAGACAATTATCATTCGTAGGCCTTCGTTAACTCATTTGAACTACAGTCGAATCCCCCTTTTAACGAATACCGTTATAGCGAAAATCTCGTTTTAACGAACACTTTTCTAATCCCTCTCCTAAGTTTACATATTACAATGCAAAAACCTGGGATTCCTTTATAACGAAATTTCATTATAAGGAAGTGATTTCTCCGGTCTCTTGGAGTTCGTTACAACGGGATTCGAATGTCTATACCTGGAAAACTTCGAAATCGATTCCTTAGAACAGTGGTTTCGAACCCGGTGCTTCGCAAAGCCCTTGGGGCTCCGTGTGAGCTTCCTAGGACCTCCACAACCACTCGAGAAAAATAAAATTAGTAAATTTGATAAATGAACAAAAAAAAGAAAGAATGGGTTCCTCATATAAATTATACGCTAAAAAGGGCTCCTTGAGTCAAATAGGGCTCCGCCATAGAAATTATACACTGAAAAGGGCTTCGCGAGTCAGAAAACGTTGAAAACCGATGTCTTATTAGAAATCCGGTTTTTGATTGTATTTTTTTTTGAATGAATACTTTTTTGACTGCTTCATGTGAGAAAGCTTAGTAAATAGTTATTTAATAGTAAAAATTTTCAACTGCAGTAGAACCTCGATTTTCCGGAATAATGTTGGAGAACAAGGTCACGGATATCTAAGAGCCATAGTTAAATATAACTAATCACAAAACAGTTCAAATAAAATATAATATTCATACTAGAGAATTGTCCGAACCACCGCGAATCAGTTGTTAATCACCGTTAAAATTTTTGTTGAGTTTATCAAATCGATCAATTCGATTAAAATTCAATAAACATTATCATCGAAATTTGTAAATTAAATCGGTTACTTTGACGAAACTGA
This sequence comes from Pholcus phalangioides, assembly GCF_987345545.1. NCBI lineage: Eukaryota > Metazoa > Arthropoda > Arachnida > Araneae > Pholcidae > Pholcus > Pholcus phalangioides. Next base: position 66,063,310 of record NW_028301610.1, on the reverse strand, counting down.
TTAGATGCCTTAAATTATGTTTTTGTACATAACATTTCAGATAAGTGATTCTGTTTAAAAATATTTTAATCAAATTTTGATCGAATTTCTCAACATTGGGAATACAGCACAAATTCATTCAACAAAAACGAATGGTGATTCAAAGTGAGCTTGATGATAGTTTTAGAAGATAAGACCAAAATTTGTTACCTTCACAGTGAAGAGCATTTTTCGTGTTCGGGTAGCATCAGCTCTCCTAGTAGGTCAGTGGCTCTAAAACTTGTCACCCGTGGCTCCCTTGTCCATTTCATAATTCAACTGCGCCCCTCCCCCCAGAATATAGTTCAGTATACTGTACATAGGATGTATATACAGTAAAACCTCTTTTTTAATAGCATGCTGCGCTTACGTTTTTGATACTGTCGTGAGCGTGACTCAGAAAAAAATCGAAAAATTTATCAAATGGTAAAAAACATACATGCAGATCCGCAACTAGATGTTTGGTCACCCGGGGCAAGTGCTCATTTTGGCACCCCCTTGTAATGTTGAAGAAGGGATTTGAGAATAAAATTTGCGCCCCCCTCTGGTCCAGCGCCCGGGGCACGAGACCCGCCCCTCCCCCAGTTGCAGCCCTACATACATGGTACTGCTTTTTCCGGCTGGAATCAATAAGTAAAGAACAATTCATCTCGAATTTTGAAGTGCCAAAAAATACATTATTTAGTTTGGTTTTTGAATTAATTTTCAAATTGTCAGAAAAACTATTAACCATAGTCTAAAAAATATATACATATAAAAGAACTTATAAAAATTAATTAATATAATTAACTCCAAAAACTAAATTTCATAACAAATAGAAAACGTATTACAGTATCTAAGGGGGTGCAGGAAGGTAAATCGTATTGCACTGGGGATGCAGAATGGAAAAAGGTCAAGAACCACACAGTGATATAGATATTTTATCCGTATAAAAGAATTACTTCAAAGCATAAATAATCATACAAATCAATATCTCCAGCTAAGTGCGACGCCCCTAGGAGCCAGGACGCACACTTTGAGAAACACTACAGTAGGCCATCCAAATCCCCTCTTTTAGATACTTCCAAAAATTGAACAATTTTTTTCAAATTTAATTTTTACCTTGAATTTTTTCTCTTGCAGACATTCCCTTACAATTTCTAAAGGAAACAAGCGACAGAAGATCGAAAGCAGTTTCGAAATCAGTAATCAACTTAAAATAACCTTTTCTTTTTTTTTTTAAAAAAAAAAGGACAAGATACTGAAAAGGGCCAGCATTTGATAATTATGTTCAACACATTAAAATGGTTTGTAATACTCGGGTACCCTAGTTTCTTAATCTATTCCAATATACAGTATTTGTCTATTCACTATATCTATCAAATATGTTCATGAAATTAATAAAATATATTTTATGGCAACAATTATTATTATAAAGCTACCAATATTACGTTTGTTATGAATGGTTAGCGTTTAAAAAATTCAGTAAATCAGCTGAATAAATGATTAAACAGTTTTGATTAATCCGTAAACATTTTTTAATGGGATTGCGATAGCCATCCTTCGAATGTTTCCGCTCGACTTGCGCAGTGGTAAAATGCTCGTCTTCCACTATGAAGGTTATTATCGAGGTCTATGGGTTCGAATCCGGGCATAGAACATCAGAAGCAAGTTCTTTACCTGGGGCGGCCACCGATGGATGGTGCCTTCATTTCCGACCCAACTCCACTGGCTGGAAATTGCCGTATGGCGATATATGACCGGAGTTGGTGTGCGGCGAAGTAGTAGCCATCAAAGCTGTATTAAAGAGCTTCATAATACATCCATTGATGTTTGTCGTAAAAGCTCAAGAACATCCGTATAACATGTGGTATCCAAAATGCCCCCAAAAATTTAAGAAAAATTGATAATGAAATATCACTTACCAAGATTAAATTGTTGTCGATACCGATATATATGATATGCTCACATTACAACAAATTGTGAAGGAACACTCTCAACGATGATAAAAAATAGATGACTGTCTGGATATGCCCTTCTCTTATAAATATACGCACCACTTCCTACGCAAAAATTTATCATACCTCCATACACGACCATTTGTGGGCTTTTACTTTTTGTTCACTTCAGTAGTGTGAGGTTGTTTGTCTCTTTCACGAACTATCCTTTTGGGAACAGCCATCCACATGTATTATGCCCTGTCTTTTATGGTGGGTCCTTGTCTGGACACCATAAAAACGTAAGTGTGCTGGAATTGCCTGGAGATGCGACAATCACCAGACAAACATTTAATTATCATGTGAAGTATGTACATGAAAAAAATGGTTCAGTTTGGGTGTCTGAAAGAAGTTTCTGGGAAGTTCTCACGCCTCCCCGGAAACATCAGAGGTTTCCAGGGAGGCGTGCGTACTACAGCCCATACAAACATCTACAAACATCTGGTTATCTAGTGTATATATACTCCGTATGTTGTACCCAAACGACAATCAATGTTGTCTCGCTCCGGGGCAGTCGTATTCCCAGCGACGTCCATGCTAAAATCCAATTTAAAACATCAATAGTCAAAGCACCACTGTATAAGAAAGCAACATTCATCTTGGGCGCATTACCAGAGGAGTGTACACAATCATTGAGGGCTGCTCAAGAAGAAATAAAGAAAATATAATAGAAAGCGATTAGCGCCCCGTCTACTAGGGAGGCAAGCGAATTACCCACCCATTCCAGACGAGTGGGGGGGGGGGGAGCTACTGCCTACTAAACAATAAATATCTGGTGTATCGACAGTTCCGCACGGTGCATTTCCGCGCATGGGGAATTTGGGGACGATTCCGCACAGCCCATTCCCGCACTTGCGAAAACAAAGGTCCTTCTTGTCTTTTTTTTTTCTGTTTTTATTCCTGTCTGTTCCTCTTTTCTTCCCTACCATAAATGGCCTGAAGTTATAAGGGGGTTGTATCCTCATGAAATTGTGCCACTGAAATAATCTTTGACTCGTGCTTTTTCAACTAATTTCTCATAATTTATATATATATATATAAATAAAAGAAAACAACCTTTAATAGGTGAATACATCATCATTGTACATGTTAAAATATATATTCACTTTATTTTTTACCGTAGATCAGAACAACAGAAGAATTCCAAATCACAACGTTTCCTTCTAAGACTTGCACAGTAGGCGCAGTAAAATATCTTACCTTTTTTCCTACGCAATGTACTACATGAAATTGATTCTTCAATAAATTCTTCAATATTCGTGAATAATTCCCCCCTTTCCCGTTCGAAGAGCCTTTATTCACTTACCGCAATATCCATAGCATGTTTTCAAATTTGACACATGGACACATTTCTCTTCAAATCGAGATGAGTTCTATTTGAACCTCTGAAACTGAAAATTTCACTGATATTTTAGGGGTTTTGATTTGTTTGCAAAATTTTTACAACAGACTCCGGTGGTGCCCTAGTCCAGCCGGTCCAGTAATCCGGCGTTTTTAGGAGTGGTTTCTTCCTGCACAGATGAGGAAATCATGTCACTGCATGTCTTTGCAAAGAATTTTATATTATTTAAAAATGGATTTTTTCAATTAACTTTCGGTATTCGGGCGATTTCGGTAGTCCTGCACACTCCGGTTTGATATATGTCGGATTAGCAAGAGTACTGTATTTCAATCCACAATATACAGTATATACAGGAAATATCTGCAAAAGTTTGAAATACATCCATTAACGAAACTTGAAAGGTTCGATAGTCGAAGACTTGATGCCGCGAGCACAAAGGATCGAGAACTCTTGAGCACCATGACGCTCGCGTGCAAAAGATTGTAGATGGCTGCTGTACAGACAGTGTCGCACGCTTGTCACCATCACGTTTGTTGTAGATTTATAGTATTTGCTAGTGACAAAGGCCGAAATGGTCTTCAAAGCTTCAAGAACTTTTTCGCAGATGGGACTTTTAAAAGTTGTAGTAAGCAGTTTTATCAGTTGTATACGATTCATGCAGACATAAGTAGGAATGATGAAGAAGTCACAATAGTTCCTATAGTTTTTGCTTTGCTTGAAAAAAAAACCGGAGGATTCTTATGCAAAACTATTTACTGTTTTAAAAGAAGCCAGATGGAATCCTCAGTCAGTGACTGTAGATTTTGAAATTGCATCAATAAAGGCTCTAGAAAGACTCTTCCCACTAACCAAAATTTTCGGATGCAATTTCCATTTCAACCAATGTCTATGGCGGCAAGTACAGTCCTTAGGGCTGGTAAATTATTACAAGAGCAATGATGAAGTAAGATTACATGTGCGTATGTGTGCAGCATTAGCACATCTACCATTGGAAGATGTAGATAACGGGTGTCTATCCATCCAGGAAAACTCTTCTACAAACCCAAGAGTTTTATGATTACTTTGTAAAAGAGTGGTTCGAAAATTTGGAGTTGAAAACAATATTTGGAATTGTAATAAAAAAAAGCACAGAAAAAACAACGTCTTGGAAGGATGGCATAAGAGATTCAAATCCATTATGGGTAAACCAAATCCAAAGATCAGAATGATGATTCTGGGTATGAAAGAGGAATCTAAATACAGTGACTTCTACATGAGTCGAGCAAAAGTGGATTTAGAGGGCAAAAAAGATGCGCAAGGTACGCTAAACTGGACAGACGTATTTCATCACATTCGGCTTAATTATGCAAGCACGAAAGATATCAAAAAATGTTTGGAGTCTCTAGCTTATATTGCAAAATTGGAGTAAACTTTTGCAACAGAAGTTTAGTATGTGTTTTAACATGTATAACCGGGAAATAAAAAAATATTCAAAGAAAAAATGATCACAATACTTCATAGCTAATTAGATTTTATTAACCATGTTTCTCTTTTTCACCCGAAATATTCTTCATGCCTTTTCATTATAGCACAGAATTATTTTTGAATTAATAAATGAAACTTATTGTATATATAAATTTTTTTTTTAATTATAAAATATAAAATAATTATAAAAATAAAAATTATTTTTATTTCTATAATAAAAAAACACAATATTTATATATATTGTGTTTTTTTTTCTCTTTCTTTCTTAATAAACTATATTTTCTACATAAAAAAAATATTTTGCAGGCAAATTCACGCGCGCGCGCGTTTATTATTTAATAATTATTTCTCATTTGGAGCTCCGCTTTTTTTTCCTGCATCATGTAAATGTGCTTTTGAAAAATTTTAAAACAAGGTTTTTTCAGACAAGAAAGTAAAAATTTTGCATTTTACACTATTTTCAATTATAATATTTATGTTGAGGATTCAAATTCATTTGAAACATTCAATCAATGTTCATCAATCAATGTTCAATGTTCATCAATGATCATCAATGTTCATTTTTCTGAACATTGTTCAGCGGTTGTCAAAAAAGCGAATAGAATGCTTGGTCTCATTTTCAAAAAAGTCTCTTCGCGTTCTCCTAAAGTCATTCTTCCGCTTTTTCGAGGCCTAGTTCGTCCTGGACTGGAGTATGCTGTAAGGTTTTGGAGACCATACCTACAGAGGGACATAGACTTGATTGAAGGGGTGCAGAGAAGAGCTACGCGTGTCCTTATTGGCACACAGGGCTTGAGTTATGAAGAGAGACTTCATTTTTTGAATATGTTTACATTGGATGAACGCAGGTGTCGAGGAGATATGATCGAAGTGTTCAAAATTTTCAATGGGATGGATAGGATGGACCATGAACTTTTAGTACACCGCCAATCAACTGCTTTTACAAGGGGACACCAGTATCGATTGGTGAGGGACAATGCAAGGTTATGGTGTCGCAGGGAATTTTTCTCTAATAGGGTTGTTAATAAATGGAATAGCTTACCCTCGGAGGTAGTAAATTGTAACACAATTGACACGTTTAAAAAGAAATACGATAAACATGTTGGGGTAAATCGAGAAGCTATCCATTCTTAGAATAAGACAACCATAAGTATTCTTTATGGGCATTGTATAATATTTTATCATGTGTATATATTGTTTATAATTTGTGTTAATTGCATTTTTAATGGGGTTGCTGTATTTTTGAAACATATGACATCCATATTTTTATGGGCATCTTTTTATCAGCCACCTCGTTGGGCATTTTGCCTGTTGTGGCGTTGTATTTGTATTTGTATTTTACACGCTAAATCAATAGGTGTGATAAATTTTAGGACGTACACCTCCGAACGATTTTTTCCAGAGGAAATGGGTGGAGGGACAAAACTGTTCATTTGAAGAAAGAAAAGGGTTTAAATATTTTGTAAACAATGATGATTCTTTATCAGCATAAATATTCAGATTTCAAATCGGTAAATTATTGATTTATTTTATGAGTTTATCCTGATGTCCTAAAATGTGTATTCAACATGACTGATGTCCAGTTAGACGAAAAACTATTTTAGGAAGATTTGTTTTTCATGTTTCCTATCTCTCTCTCCTGCCAACGACTGAGGCATCGTGTGGGCTGGATCAAAGAAAGCATAATAATTAACACACACGTGTACAACGTATTATATCTAATATTCATACACAGGTTAAGGTAAAAGTGAAAAATTCGGTAGTTAAACATACAAAGGCCACGACAGGCAAATTGCCCGAAGAGATGGCTGAAAACATTATGCCCATAAAAAATATGGATGTCAAATATAACTAAAATACCCTATATAAAAGCATATGTCACCAAAAAAAAAAAATAATAATACTGTATATAATACACTGCCCACATAAAAATATTATGGTTGTCTTATGGTATGAATAGCTTCTCGATCTATCCTACTATGTCTATTGTATTTCCTTTGTGTTAGAATTCGCAACCCCGGAGGCAAGCTATTCCATTGACAACCCTACTAGAGAAAAACTCCCTGTGTCACCACACAATCTGGAATTTTTCCTTAATAAACGATATTGCGTCCCCTTGCCGAAGCAGTTGACTGACGGAGTATTAATAACTCAAAATCCATCCTATCCATCCCAATGAAAATTTTATATAAACACTATATAAATACTCCCACCAACTGCGTTTCTCCAACGTAAACATATTCAAGAAATTAAGTCTTTTTTCATAGCTCAAGCCTTGTGTGCCAACAAGAGCACGCACAGTACTTCTCTGCACTCCATCAACCAAGTCTGTCTCTCTGTAGGTGTAGTGTCTAAAACCTTACGGCATACTCCAGTGCAGGACGAAATAAGACTCAGAAAAGCGAAGAATGACTCTAGGAGAACGCGAAGAGACCTTTTTGTAAAAGCAAATTCTGATCCATTATGCTTAACCATTTTGGTTAGTTTAATAGATTCTGTTCAAATACCAAGACTTCATCACATTTATCGGTGATTATGTATATTCCTCAGTTCGTAAGGTCGTATTGGTAAATACAATAAATCTTCAACGAATTAATTGAATTTACCAAAAATTATGCATTCGATCGGTAATGCTGGTTTTATTTGTACGTAATTATGTGTGTGAAGAAAATCTGTCGACACTTATTTTAATTTAATTTTCATGGAAAAATACGTGTCGTGGACGTATCGCAAACTAATAAACAGGTTAAATGAAAACAAGAGAAGTGATAATTTTTTTTACATTTATCAAATATACAGACTTCAATTAGGAATTATGGATAATCGCCGGTAAAATGATAAACACATTAAAATTCATTCAATTTACCGAGGCGATCAGTGATTATGCATAATCACAACTTTAGCAACTTCCCGTAACATTTATGGGTAAAAAATAGTTTGAAGTGAAACATTCCAAAAAAATTCGACTAAATCGAGTGATAAAAAAAAAATAGTTGAAGTAAATTACACCAATGTAATGTGGATACAGCCCCTATACAACTCCTGTCCACTTCAGGAAAGCAATAAAAGAAAGTAGGGGTTAGAAAGAAAAGAAAGAAGATACTTGGGAAGGGGCTTGATTGTGCGGAAATGTGTACAAAATCTCCCCTATGCGGAAATGCACCGTGCGGATCTGCCGCCAGACCAAATATCTACAGCCGGTCGTGGTTCGGCTATTCAGTTAAAAAAAAAGCGAAATGCCCCTTTTTACTAAAGCTGTTTCAAAACATCCCCAACTCAATGCTAAAATTGTGTTTGCTGCAGGCAGAGTGTTTAAGTAGATGTATATGTCCACAAAGCAATTTCTTTGTCGCCACTAGAACTACAAAGACAGTAAACAGAAAGGAAAGAAAAATTCCACATTTTTTTTTTTTCTTTTGCGGTGCCCCTTTTCTCTTGATGTCCTAAACACGTGTTTAGTTTGGTTTTTTCCTTGCTAAAAGGAGAAAACATACAAGAAGTTTTCCCTTTCAGTTTTTTTTAAAAATTGTATTGGATGCTTGGGAAAAAAATCAGAAATCTACATAGGAGATTTCTATTTCTGAATCTATAATTCTGTGGGTGCTCCGCCCCATCATACAAAGGACTGTGGGTGCTCGAGCACCCCCGGCTCCGACGCCACTGTATTTGATTATTGTTTAGGAACAATTGTGGGTCGTCATGAAGGTCTCGACGCCGACAAAAGTGCACAGCGAAAGTCTTGTCAGCGGAGAAAGAGAAGCCATTATCATGAGCCCACTTGCTGATCTTGTTGAGAGCGGTTTGTAATTGCCTCTCGGCTGACCTCATATTCACTGATTGGTAAGATATCAACAGATCACCCCCGTAGAGTGCGCCAGTGTCAGACAACGGGAGTTGGTTCAACACCCCGTTGAGTTTTAAAATGAGAAGAGTAACACTTAAAATACTACCTTGAGGTACACCTTGTTCTTGAATTTGGGGAGCTGATAATGTGCTTCCGATCCTTACCTGGAAGATGCGGCGAGCAAGAAAGTTCTTAATGAAAATAGGGAAGTTGCCCCGCAAGCCGCTATTATAGAGGTCGGAAAGAATTCCGTGTCTCCAAGTACGGTCGTAGGCCTTTTCTATGTCGAAAAATATGGCTAGCATATGCTCCTTCTTCACAAATGCTTGTCTTATTGATGTCTCAAGGCGCAACAGATTGCATGTTGTAGACCTGAACCGTCTAAAGCCGCTTTGATGTTTCGATAAAATATTGTTAACCTCAAGGTAGTGCATAAGGTGATAGTTGACCATGCGTTCCATGAGCTTACATAGACAACTGGTCAAAGCAATAGGTCGGTAACTATTAGGTTGCTGCGGATTTTTGCCAGGCTTCGGGAATGCAAGAACAATGGCTGCTCGCCAGGTGTCAGGAAATGAATGACTGACCCAGATCCGATTAAATAAAATGAGTAAATGTGACAGTGATTCTGGTGGGAGATGCCGAATCATGAATAGCATCGGGCCCTACAGCTGAATCAGGACTTCGCTGCAAGGCCGTCGTCAGTTCTTGAAGGGTGAACAATGGATTATACCCCATCCGGTGTAAAAGGCCGGAAGGTGTACGATGTACGTTCGGCTGATGATTTAATGGGATGAAACGATGGAGGATAGTACGCATCACTGGAAACAGCGGCGAAATGGGCGGCGATGGTGTCCGCAATATCCCTCACATCGCTAATGATAGTGCCATTGGTATTTAAAATGGTGAGAGGAATAGACTGATAATGACCATTGATTTTTCGGATCCGGCCCCAAATGATTTTGGATGAAGTTAATGAATTGATTCCCGTGGTAAACTTTTGCCAGGACTCACGTTGAGCCTGGCGCCTGGTTCTTCTCGTTATCGCCTTTGCTTTTAAAAATGCCAACTTGTTGTCATGGGTAGGGTACCGCTGAAACCTACTCCATGCTTTCTTTTGTGCTTTAATCGTAAGATTACATGGTGTCGTGGTTCCACCAAGGTTTAGGAAATATAGGAAGTTTCGAGGAGACTTTGGGTATTGTTTCATTTGCTGCAGAATTGATACAACTGGTCACAATGTCGACACAGTGGTCGACGTCAGGTTGCGAGACCATATCCATCGGGCGGCCACAAGCTTCCACCGAGGAGGTCCCTCAGGTATGCTATGGCGTCGATCAAGGCACTTAACCACTAGAGGAAAATGATTGCTCCCGTGGACGTCGGGATCAACCGACCAGCACCAGTTCGGCAAGAGTGAGGGTGAAAATAACGATAAATATATTGCAGTGAAACTGCCATCATTCATGATGGCGAGGTCCATGTCGTCTAACACCCGTTCAACCATTTCTCCACGAGGGGTGTTGCTGTTAGAACCCCATATCATGTTATGAGCATTGAAGTCTCCAAGAAGAAAAAATGGTGGTGGTAATTGATCAATCAGATCTTCTAGATCTCTCTGTAAGATCGTGTTATTTGGTGGCAAATAAATGGAACAGATGGTAACTCTTAGGCCTGTAGAGATTTCCACCGCGATGGCTTGCAGGTTCGTGCGCAACGTTAGAACGCGCGACGACACATGATGTGGAACCAGCAGAGCAACACCGCGGCAGGCTCTACTCCCGTCATCGTAATCAATACGGAACAGGGAATGTCGCCTGATGTTCCATCTCTCCGAGGGCTTCATAAAAGTTACCTGGAGTGCCACGCAAACAGGATGATATCGATTGATCAAATCCTTGAGATCTTCGTAATTGGATCTAAGACCACGAATGTTCCATTGAATTATGTCGTAAATTAAGTAGTAGTAGACGGTTCAAGGTCTTTAAATTTATTCCTGTCTAGTTTCTGGCGAGTACCACCAGATTCTGACGGATTATCGAGATCCATGTCACCAATTGACTTGTCATCAATTAGTGACACATTTTTGAGGGTGGGACATTTTATTGCTCTCTGTATTGCTTTTTTTGAATACCCAGTCTTTGTTTCTTTTTAGATTTGTTTCCAGAATTGATCTTGGGTTTAGTACCAGTAGATTTTTTGAATGTGTTTGCTGTTGCCTTTCCTGCCTCTTCTTCGGAGGTAGTGGACTGCAGCAGAGCAACAGCAGCCACAATTGCACGGTTGGTCAGATGATGATGTTTGAGTTGATGTGTCAACTATTGGTTCAGTCTGAGTCATGGGCCCCACATCCTAGGCTGGGATCTTTTACGGGCCCCCCTTTATGATGAATTTATAGCGTGAAAAAACAAAAAAATGATTAAAATCCTCACGGGCCCCAGGTCTGGAGCCTTGTCAGCCCACCCCTTGTGGGGGCCATGGTCTGAGTTGTTATAGATGCTTTGGTGACATTGTTAGTCTTATTAGCTGACGATGGATTTGTTACCATATTAGAGTATGATCTAGTACCTATTGGAGTTTGGATAGAAGTTATACGACGGCGTGCTTCGATATATGAGATGTTATTAAGGACCTTGATCTTCTGGATCTCTTTTTCTTCATTCCATTTCGGCCATTTCCTGTCAAATGCGGAGTGGTCACCACCGCAATTGACGCACTTACAAATACAATACAAATACAAATACAACGCCACAACAGGCAAATTGCCCAACGAGGTGGCTGACTTAAGAACATCATGGATCCCCGAGCCCCTACCTACTACTGCTACACCCCACATGCACCCCCCCCCCCCCGCGGAACCCCCCAACGAATCGGTAAATGCGGGAATGTGCGTGTACGTGTAGTGCAACCTGACGTATAGTTTGTTTCTGTGTAATGCTTGTTATGTGTAGTGCTGTCATCTGCCCCCAAGTTTTACTAACTATGAGTGAAGTGTTATGGTTGAATGATTTACCGTTGTAGGACTGTTGCTCTCTGTGGCGAGATTTTTTTAACGGGGAGATCGGCTCGCATTTGCGCCTTGAAGTTGGGAAACCACAGAAAACCAACTTCAGCCGACCACCACTGTGGGGTTCGAACCCGGATCCTCGCATCACGAGTCCGGCACTAAAAATGAATGGTGAATTAGTGCAGTTGTCCGAAATGTGGTCCTTCTCACAGCACTTTGCGCATGTGGGTTGACTACGGCACGCCGTTCGTGAGTGCCCGTATTTTTGGCAGTTGAAGCATCGAACAGAGTTAGGAATGTATGGTCGGATTTTGAGGTTATAATAACCTTTTTTGATATCTTTCGGCAACGTTGGTGATGAGAATGTGAGAATTATATTACGTGTTGGCAGATGTTACGCCTTGAGACGCCAGCTCTTGTGTTAGTTCTTCATCCATGTTAATTTAGTATCTGGAATGACACAACGTGGGATGGATTTTGACTGTTATTGGAATGTCTCCGAGAGATGTGAGCTTTTGAATGAGTTCGGCTTGTTTGGATGTGTTAGTTTCGATGAGAAGGTCTCCTGAACGAAGGGCCTTCACTGATTTTAAGGTACCTACTGTGCCACAGAGAGCTTTATCTATTAGAAATGGTGATACTTTGGCCAGCTGTTTCTCGGTATCCGAAGAGTGCAGAAAGAAAAATGAGACAGTTGATGAATTTGTTGCAGTTACAGTGACGTGTGTTTGGTTTGAAGCAGTTCTTTGACGTTTTGGTGCATTTTGATTTTTTCCCATTTTAAATGGGTGTTGTTCCACTCTCACCCCACCATGCAGCCCTACGAGGGGACGCGCGCACACAACCAATGAAGGTTAGTAGCAACGCCAGGTTAGGCGAGAGCTATACACCACCAAAGCAGGCAAGCAGACGCGTTCAAGATCCAAGATCGTCGTGAGGCAGCACCAACAAACCTCAACGACGTCCGGCAGGCCCGGCCCCTCTACCTACCCAGTAGTGTAACCCCTTCAGCCACCGAGGCGACCAGAGCCGATTGACCTGGACGGGGCTAATCCAAGCCTCCCGTTTCGGCTGAATACGAGGCCAAAGCTAGCGCATCAGGCTAACCAGGATCCCCATCTCCAGCCTTACGGGTCTCCACGCACGGCAAAGACAGCGTCCCGGATGGGGCATACACTAGAAGCAATGCCCCATCTGGGAGGACCCCGCCTGAGCGGGGCCCACAATGAGGGGTTGCACATAAAAGACAAGAACAGGACAAAACTAGACGCAAGACAAGTACTGTAAATGTGTAGAAATAAACATGTAATCTGGGCTATTGAAAGTGAATGATATGAGCACAAACAGCGATGACAATGACGTGTGATAGATTTGGCGTTACCCAGAGTGCACCACGAGGAGGCCTATCACATTACACTCCAAAGTATTTAGATATTTCATATTCAGGTAGATAATATACTTAAGCATATCATAGAATGGAACATTTATCATCAAGTAAAAATGAAATGAAATATAAGTGAAATTTTTTAATATGCATAAACAGTAGTATAAAAAATTACCACATTTTTGAGAATTATATTATATTAATAAAGTATTGAAAATTAAATGAGAGGGGCAAAGTTAAACATTAATGTGAAAAATATAAACCAATTATAAAATAAATATTTTTGTGATGAAAATTGAATAGTTAAAATTAGAGTTAGTTATTAAATTTATAGTTAATATTGTTATACAAGCAAAATCATTAGGAACGATAGTGGCAACATCGTAATGGAATTTATTAAATACCAGAGCGATCAGTATGATACGCATTAGTATCAAATTATCCATCGATAATATTTAAATCATCTAAATTATAGATTCTGATCACCCTGGTATTTTCGGCTTTACGTAAATAAATTCTGCCGTTTTTGCACCAACAAAAATTCGTAATCATTTTCACTCTTTAATTTTTTTGCAAAATATAGTACCTAGAAGAGTTGATCAACTTCGTTCACTAGTGTATTTTTGAAGGCCCGAATATATGTGCCTTCGTAGAAATCTAGATCAACTGTGGACTTCGTGAAAAACTCTCGCTTCTTGAAATTTGAATCTATGGCCTTCTTGCCAACAGCGAGCGGCGATGGTCGATTTTTCACATGCGTGTTCATTTAATCTTACTTTTATGGGTCTCCTTGTCTGTCCTATATAACCAAGAGAGCAATCACCACATGGAATGTAGTAAATGCCCCATTGTTTATTCTGCGGTATAGCATCTTTGGGGTCATGAAACCAAAGTTTTTAGTGGGCACATCTACGGTTGTTAGATTAAACTTTTTAAGAATCTGTTGATCTTCAGTGAGAGTATTGGATCGTAGGGTATGACTACACTTGCTTTGAGCGGTCTCTCTGTAATATTTTCTAGAGTGGTTCCTCGTGCCGGTTTCAAGAATTTTCTACTTATTTCGTCAACGATCTTGGTGTTGAACCCCCTGTCTATCGCAATTGCTCTGATGGTTTCAAGTTCATGGTCTAATGTGTTCCGATCTGAACAGATGTTAAATGCTCTCGCTACAAAAGTGCGAAAAGCCGAAAGTTTCTGTTGCATGGGCTGGCAAGATCTGAAATGAGGTGGTAATGAGACCGCGAAAGGCTTACGATAGACCGAGGTTTGGAACTGTGATTTCTGTTTCGTTACTAATACGTCCAAGAAAGAGAGTTCATTGTTAGTTTCAAATTCGGCTGTGAACTGAACATGGGGGTCTATGTCATTCATAACGAATAACAATTGTTCCAAGTCATCTTTAGAGCCGTCCCAAAGCACAAAAGTATCGTCCACGTATCTCCGATAAAATGAGAAGGGCAAAACGTTCAATAGCTTACTCTCAAAGGCTGCCGGCACACTACGGTTCGGCTGGCGCGGTTGATGTTATCAGCAACCGTGGAATTTTGCGTGAAACACACACTGCTGTTAGCAACCGGGGTTTTTTTATTTTTTAATGTCACGTGACATCTCGGGATTGGCTAAATTATTTTCGCCAAGCTGAAGTTGGCTCCAGCTAGCATGCAAATTCGTGCTCATAAGCTGCATTGCAGTAAAACCCCCTCTTAACGGATACTCTCTCTTTTACGGACAAATAATAATTTAGTTGTATAATATATAAAAGTATGAATTTCAAACCTCTTTTTAACGGTCACCCATTTTACATGGATTTAATTTTTTTGTCCTGTCCGTGTTCACAAAAAGGAGGGGTTTTACTGTATATACTAATAAAAATATTCATGTAATGAAATTGAAATTTAATTTTCTGTAACAATATTTGCCGTTTGAAATTAATTCAAAGTTGAAGAAAGACAACCTACAAGTTGACCCATTTTTGATGCTTTTACGATTCGTGACCAAATCGCACAAAGTTTTTTATATATCATGACTGGAATCATCATAATTTATTTAAATAACATATATTATGAAAAACTATTTAAATAACATATTTTTGTCATATAAAGCTGGTCTTTTTTCAACCGCGCTTATGATTTTTTCGGAATAACTATCGCTAGCCATTAACGAATCAGAATCTGCTTAAGACATGGTGGCACAAAAAAATTTCGTTGACACAGCTGACTAATGGAACTGGTAAATAAGAAATGAGATGGATAAAATATGATTAGTAATGTACTGCAACACTGTGCAAGCGCCCTCACGCGTTCCAATAATAATCGTAGCTGCGGCTTCAGATTGGCTTACTGATACCAAAACCTTTCTGAAGTGGACACCTCTACGGTTCCATTACAATTAAATTAAGCCGTTCGGTATTGCCGACATTCTGTGTTGTAGGATTATGACGGTGCCTTTCAAAGTTGTCCCATGTAGGAGATGTCCGAGTTGACAGGTTCCACGAAATTTGTTTTATGTTTCGCGAAGTCCCTTTTTTTAAAAGACCATTCGTTTTCCCAAGGGCGTGCATGGAAGGTTAGTCAATTGGGCTTAAATGGAAGTACAGTATCTAAATTTTATTACTTTTTCAAACAGGTCTATTGCCCTTAAAATAGATAATGGTTTTTCTTATAATTCTCAGAAATCCGGATGAAGGCAAACAAACTGAAAAACGGTTACCGACTGGTATACCCGTTTGGAAGACCTTGGCAGGGGTTCTTGAAACTTTTGCCACTCGCGGCTTCTTCGGCCTGCTCGTAAGAATAGCAAGGGCCATTCCAAAGCACTGCAGGGGTTCACGGCAATGCAAAGTCGTCGTGAAGTCCTTCCGAGCGATAATGCCGAACATTCCCAGAAAAAGCGACCCACACCTCGAGAACTTCTGTTTTGGGTTTGGGGTGTACATCAGAAAGAAGGGGGGGGGGGGGAAAGGGACTACTTTGCGAACTCAGCAAAGCTGTTCGTGGGACCAAGGCCATCTTAAAGCCACCCATATTCGCGTGACCCTGGGCTTCTTGTTCACATAGGGCCTACATGGCCAGCTGTAGTATAATGGTTTAGAGCAGGCATCTTCAACCTGTTGCTCGCGAGCACCACGGTGCTACCTGAAGCAACTGGAGTTCTCGAAGCTCCTGTCCAATAATTGCTTGCTAGAATTCGATCGACGTTTCAATCAAATTACCTCGTTAAAATTGCATTCGAGGATTAAAATCATCCTAATTTTTCATGCATACGTATGATCAAACTTGTAAGGGTGCTCTCCTTTCGATGATGGGTACAGCCAGTGCTCACAACTAGAAAAAGGTTGAGGACCTCCGGTTTAGAGTGTAAATAATTACATAATGGGTGATTACAGTTTAAGTTTTCGTACTTCGAGTAGTTTTTCCTCAAAAACTGCTTAACCGAGTACATCCAAATTTTCAGGATATCTCAATGAGACCATGGGGAGATTTATGAAGTAAAACAAATACAGTCTAACCCCGTTTTAACGAATACCGTTACAGTGAAAATCTCGTTCTAACGAAAACTTTTCTAACCTCCCACAACAGTTTACATAGGCACAACGGCAACAACCTGGAATTCCTTTACAAGGAAATTTCGTTGTAACGAAGTGATTTCTCCGGTCTCTTGGAAGTTTGCTATAATGAGATTAAGCTGCAGTTCAATTTTCGACTAACAAGTGAAACAGTGCCCTACCCGGGGTAGAAGGTCCTGGGGAAAGATGGGGGGGGGGGCAGCACGAGAAGGAAATACGGTACAAAGGGCCATTAGCTCACAAAAAAATTGGCAACCACTGGAACATGTGATATTTTCGTTTAATGTAATTTTTTTTTAAATTTATTCAATCACACATGATACAGTATAACGCTATATAATAATACTAAGAACATCCATCAACGGAGGATTAGTAAATTCGTTGTGATGAACACGAAGAACCGTGGTAACGAAAAACGTCATAAAAACTTCTTCGTTTATCATTTCTCCCGATCAGTTATCAGATGATTTTTTCCAGATGATGCGATGACAAGAAGGGAACGTAATGTCCTTATACGAAATTATTTACATGCTTCACACTAAATCCGTTTCCAGACACAGATTTATGGCTTCGCCACGTGCTGGCTATTCGAATTGCTCTGCCCCCATTCACGTTATAATTTAAAGTTCTTGACCACGAATTACTCAAATTTGCCGCCCCTCTGAACTTGCTACCCCGGCCCGCTTAACACCCTGTACATACGGCATCAGGGCCGCAACTAGAGAGGAGCAGGTGGGACTGGTGCCAGGGTCGTCTTAACAGTATTATGGGCCCCCCCGGGCCAAGTGGTTTTTAGGAGGCCCTACATGGTAAATCCTTGAAAATTTCAATCGGATCTCATTTTTGGGAGGCCCCTCTTCTCTTGAGGCACCCGGGCCGTGCTGGGGTGGGCCCATGCGTTCAGACGGCACTGACTGATGCCCCGAACTCCGAGCCAGACAGGAGCGCAAATGTTAACCCTTCATCTCTCCTTCAATATTAAAAGGGGGCGCCAAAATGCGTGCTTGCCCCGGCTGACCACGCATGTCGTTGTGGCCCTGTTCATCAGTATGTATGTTGCAAGGTTTAAGGTACATACAGGGCCGCAGCTGGATACTTTTTTAACTGGAGCTAGCAAGCTTTTGGCGTCCCCGTATAAGGAAAGGTTAGAAGGAGTGGTGTTAAAGGGGCAATTCGGCGCCCCCTCTAGTTCAGCACTCGATACAGTGGACCCGCTCTCCCTAGTTGCGACTTTGTGTGTGTATGTAAATTAAAAACTGCTCGAAAAGAACGGTAGGTGTGAAAATTGTTTTAGTGCACTCTTCGATATTACCCGCATACAACGTTTTGTCTAGATCAGCGGTTCTCAATCTGTTTTGACCCACGGAGTCCTTTCCAGTATATAATTTCTATGGCGGAGCCCCGTAGGCCTATTTTTTATTTATTCATCAAAGTTACTGATTTATTTTTATTCAAAAATATTAATAATTATTTTTTTCAAATTTACTGGTTCTTTTTTTTATTTTCCTCGAGGGCCGCGGAGCCCTTGGGAGTTCACACGGAGCACCGGTTGAGAACCGCTGGCCTAGATGGGTTTTTTTTCATTACAAAAACAACAGATAGACAGCCACATTTATATACGATACAAAAATAAATACCAAAAAGACAGAATAATGAAAGCAAAACACACAATGCAGCTCTTAGGGACATATTTCATCCCCGGTTCATACTTAGGCTTTTAATAAATGTTTCAAAAGTTTGATATGGAGAATTTGCAAATATAAAAATATATTCCTTCCGATGTCTGATTATTTTTACTTCTAATTTTTTATGAATTTATTATAAATGGTTGGGCCCCGTGGTAATTTGTAGTCTTTTGGATGAGGTAACTAATTGGTTTTTTGCTAAAACATACAATGTATGCTCATGTAGGAAAGCAAAAAAATTTCACTAGTTAGAAAAATTTAATTTTTTCTTCATTGGTTTTTTTTATTGTTATCAGTGCAAAAGCGCCAAACAAAGAATTAGTTTCCGTCGCATGGAACTTCACCATACAGTTCCTCGAATTTGTCTTCTCCTCACATTTTGTTATGGCAGCCTGAGAAGGAGAGCAATTCCTTTGTCCAGTGCATCCGAAATCCCATTACCCTCCTTGTCAAACCACTTAATAGACAATGGAAGAGAGCAACCGCAGGTCCAGCCAAACCGTCATCAGGGAGCTCAAGCCTTTGCAATACATGATGGCAGCTTTCCGGTTACCCCAACCGTCCCAAAAAATGTGGATTTTCTCGGTTGAAAAAACCGCGCTCAGCGGTTGCAGTTGTATCTGTGCGTTGACAGAATAAAACTATAGATGATGCCTTCCCCCCCAACCTCAACCGCGTGCAACCGCGCCGTAGTCAAGTCCCAGCCAAAGTCGTCCATATATATATCACACAAAATCGGCGAGATGGGATTGCCCATTGCTAGACCATCTGTCTGGGTGTAAAACTCGTCATCGAAACTGAAGGCTGTTTGTGAAATACATGTGAAGGTGAGATTGAAAATTTCTTCTATTTCGGGCTGTGAAAAATTGCGGGTTTTAAGTCGTCTTTCTAGACAACTGATACTACCACCTATGGGAATGTTAGTAAACATTGACACTACGTCGAAAGACACCATGTTGAGCTGTTTGGGTTCAACTGTACGTATTATTTGAGCGAAGCTAGATGAATTTCTAACTGTATTATTATTTGATTTAGTGACTGGAGAGAGAATTGGGACAAGGAATTTATCGAGCTTGTATGACGCTGTACTAATGTTAGAGACTACGGGACGGAGAGATAATGTTGGTTTGTGCACTTTGGGTAGGCCATAGATACGTGACGAAATGGCGTTTGATGGAATTACGCTCTTTTTTGCATGCTCGGAAGGCAGACACTCGTTTTTACCACTTCTTTCAATTTTCTCAAGTGAGAATCGGGTGGATCTTTAATTCTTTATAAGGACCACTCGAAATATGTGATGTCATTAACTCTGAGTATTGCTCTTTGGGCATTATCACAATTTGCCTCCCTTTATCTGCTCTAGATATTACGATATTGTCATTTTGCAATTGTTTGATGCTTCGACGTTCGTCCGGTGAGTAGCCTACTGAGACCTTGTTGTTGTTCTTTCGCTCATTATCCACCAAAATGTGGGATATGAGATGTCTCAGGGTGTCTTTTTGTTCAGGTAGAATCTTACTGAATGAAACTGACTTCTCTATAGGAGCAATGAAATTAATTGGGTTAAATTTAGGTTTGTCGCAGAAATTAATTCCCAGTTCCAAGGCTTTAGTTTGAATTTCTGTCAATTGGTTGCCAGTTAAATTAAATATTTTAGCTTTATTAACTAATGGGGGTGCAGACAAGGAAACACTATTAGATTTTAATTTGGAAAATTTCTCGTTGAGGGTGTCCTGATGACGTTTGGACTCCTTCACAGTTCGCCAGTATGAATTTTGCTCTAAGCTAGGGGATAATGGCGAAGAACTGTGAAAGCCCTCGCGTTGAGCTAATTCCAAATGAGACAAATACAAGCGTTCCTCGACGGAGGCTAGTGCACTCCTGAGATCTTGTGTGAGGCAACGAAGTATAATAAGTTTACTGCGATTAAGGCTTTTGTTTACATTTCATTAAATTCATTTCGAGCGGGAATTGTAAGAAAATTCGAATAGACCAATCGGATAGCACTATTCGGCAAGTGTCCAATCAGGACGCTGCATTAGTATCTCACGCAGGCTCACAGCTTCATTCTGACCACGACGTTTGAAGTGAACAGACGTACTTCTTCCGCTGAGTAACCGAGCGTTAAGATTTGGTATTCAACCCAAGTGGGAAACTCGGTCAGCGTGACTAGTGGTTAAATTGGTGTTGAAATGCATTAGGACTTTTTATTTTCGTGTATTTGCCTTATTCGTTAGTCTTCTTAAAATATAGTACCTGTTTTAGATACGGAGGCAGGTGTTTATTCAGATGTAGAAGGTTAGGGCGTAAGCGTTGATTGATCTCAGAGGAACAAAGGTTTTTTGTTACGTGTAGCTTCTAGACACACATCACAATTTTTTTTATTATTGAATAAAAAAAGTCGTTTGTTATTAATGTTTCTCTCTGCTTCTTTCAATGCTGAGTTGATTTGCAATTGTCTTATTGGCCTTCAGCGACTCTTAAAAAGCTGTCTGCATATTCACTAGATGCTTGGTGGTAACGAGTTTTGGTATGTTTTAGAAAATCCTCTCGAGTGTTCTTCCACCAGGGCACCAAGTCGCTGATGCTCTCCTTTGCCACAATTTTCACGGGAAAACACAACACACAGTTTACAAAATGCTCCTTGAAGATGTTTCGAATAAGCTAAATACTTGAATTGTTTGAACCAAGAGTATTGAAACTTTAATTTTCTTTTGCCAACTTGTTGTGGTGGAAATGAGTAATTTTCAGGTGGATTCCACCAATTTAGCAGTAACTTTTCTCGTGAAAAAATCATTCAATGATGAATCAATATAGTGTCCAATATCCCATTCAGCGGAAGCCTCGGAAGCTGCAACAGGTGAAATTTCAGGCTCATTTTTCAATTCGTTTGAAGGAATAGCTTCATTCAAAAACAGCGCATGATTGCTCTGCGCTGATGCACCATCAGGATCAAGCCGTGGTTTTTAAAATACTTTGTTATATCCATTTGAAAAATCAAGGAAAAACGTTAAATTCATGAATAGCAACAGAATCGAACTGACAGACGGTCTGCTGAAGAAACTCTAATATAATACTATAGTAACTATGAACCGAAGAGCTTTGAATTCTGATAGGACAGGATGAAAAAATACGTGATTTTACCGGCAATAGTCATTAGCCCACCCTGTTCTTTTCATTTGCATTTTGTCATATGGTTTCAATTATTGCTGGACACTTTTTCTCATTCCTCCTTGACGAGCACAAAATTTTAACGATAAAAAAGGAAAAAGCCGGGTATTGTCAAGATACGCTGTGCACTAGTGATCCCCTCTCTTAGGAGAGTGCGTGTGTTTTTTCGTAAGGGTGGCGGATGCAAATGTTCGAATTCATAATCAAAGATGACTACATAGTTGATACTATTGTTAGAAAGCAACTGGTGGCGCCCACACGAGAGCACGATGTCCACTACGATAGTTGTTAGTTTAATTTGTAACTTCCTTCCACCGAAAACTATTTACTCAATAAATGATCTATATATTCTGCAGATCGAACAAAGCGATCGGCATTGATAATGGCCTGTTTTGCTAAAGCGGTATCCTGAAATAGTGTTCCTCCAGGAATGGGGGGGGGGGAGGAGACAGAGAGTTTCTGCTTTAAATAGGGTGCGATGCCGAAATACATTGCCTCTGTCCCTAGGGTAGGGACTTAATGAATTTCAGTGAGCCTGCTGTTCAATCAGTGTTTCAAAATACGCTTTTTGGTTTGATTCCTTTCGTCGCGATCTGATGATAAGTATAGTTGTGGCAACAGCTATCCGACGCGATTTTTACTGTTCGAAACTGGTGGCTTCGAAAATAAAGAAGAAAGTCTTTCTTCCTGGTATCCGTAGTCTCCAATCCATTTTTTTTCAAAAAAATAAATTCAGCTGAAAAGGATATTTAAAACTAAGAAAAAGTCACAAACATTTCGGGGGGGGGGAATGGTCCCCCCCTGGTCCTCTTCGCCTACGCCCTTGAATGGACACAAGTGTTGGCACATGTGAGTGACCTCATCATGAATCCGCCAGTAGAAAACTTGTACTACGCACTAAAAAGGCCCCTCCAAGCTGAATTTGCTGAACGACGCTTGAAACGTCTTGCTGCTATCACCACTCGTTCTCGAGAAAACTGCTCAACTCGCCGACAAAATTCCCTAAGTGAACCCTTACCATGTGGATGCAGTTGAGAAACAGCAACAGCCGGATTCCTTCGCGCAACTTCGGGACGAGGTGGCTCAGTTAAGCCGTGAGTTGAAAAACGTCCTGCGTTCGCGTAGCAACTCTTGTGAACGTTCCTCACGTGCGCGCAGTCCGCAACTGCAATCGGAAAACTTCTGCTGGTACGGCAACAACGCCACAAAGTGCGTAACGCCATGCAAGTTTCAAAAAAGAGTCGGGCGAGGAGTAATTGCGACATGCTCCTTGCCACAGACAGAAGTTCCAAAATGCGATTCCTGATTGACACTGGATCCAATGTTTCCATTCTTCCACCATCGCTGCGACGCCACTATGAAGCTCTCTACTGCTAATAACTCAATGCTGACCGTGATTTTCACGTTGCTGAAGTTCACTCAATCAAACTCATCGTGACACCATCTACCACAGCCTTCTCAGCATGTTTCCCGACATCATCAAGCCACCATATCACCAGGACCACCTGTAAAACACTGTCGTGCATCATATCGAGACCGTTCGTCCACCTGTGCATGCCAAACCAAGACGCCTAGCTCCTGATTGATTGAAAATCTTGAAGCAAAAATTTAAGCAGATGCTTGACCTCCGCCATTTACGACCGTCTATCTAATAGCTGCTACGCATCACCTCTGCACTTGGTCCCAAAAAAGGACAGTGACAAATGACGTCCAGTTGGTGATTACCAAGATTTTAATGCACAGACTGTGAAGGACTGGTATAGTGTTCCAAATGTTCTGGACTTTACATCTGAATTGCATGGTAGTAAAATCTTTTCTCACATAGATCTCATCAGCGCCTATCTCACCTGATCCCTATACATCCTGAAGATGTCCATAAAAGTGCTATTATCACACCATTTGGGTTATTCGAGAGCACTCAAATGGCCTTTAAAACGTTGCAGTCACATTCCAAAGGTTTATTGACGAGGTCACTCGTGGACTTCCATTTGTATTCTTCTACGGAGTAGAAGGAACGTTTTTGATATCATAGGAAGTGATAACAACTGTGGAACTACTTGTAGATTAAATTAAGTGGTAATCACATTGATTATGGTGATCAACTCCGTGGAACTATTTTTTTCCCTAAGACCACACGTGTGCGGTGGCGGAGGAATATAGAGAAGTAGTGAAATAGGACATGGCGAGTTGCTTGGCAACTACATTGGGACTTGACTAGTGTTAAGCTAAGCAAAGTGAAATATAAACAAACATTTAATACGAAAATAAGTGTATCTCAGATATTTTGACCATAGGCTAAAAACGGTTCCCAAGAACTGGACTGAGTCTAGACCATATTGCAAGATTTTGCGGGACAATACGGGACGCGAACAACGGAAGGACACGGAGAGGGTGTGAGACGAGGGTTAGATTGCGTGGCAACCTTGCAATGACTTGACTGGACCCTCGTAAATTTTCATTGAAAACAAAAGTATCATAACCGTGAGGCTCATACTTAAAAGACTTGAACCACAGGTTAGGGACATTATAAAACGGCCGCTTATAGAACAAACGACTAAAGGCCACATTGCAAAAATTTGTGCGGAACATGAAGCTTAAGCTGAATGAAACTTTGAGAATCTAAGATTGTTGGTGCACAGGGTTACAAATGATAAGACACAGTAGTCCGATGGAGCAGTAGGAAATAGAGGACACACTGAATATCACAAGACATTGATAATTTGTACTTGGAAGCAGCTAGCATCATAGACGATATAAAGAGAATAGTTGAAAGAAGTAAAGAGATCGGGAAGCAAGAACTATTCAGTAAATTAAAAAAAGTACAAGATATTGCACACAAACAGCAAATGGACACGTGTCAACTACTGTTTGAGGTTAAAACGCTTCGTAAAATGGAGAAATAGAGGAAGGAAATTAAAGAAAAACTATTGATCGCTAAACCAGAAACGCTAAAAACATATAAAGCTGCAGTTATAGAAGGCACTGCAGGAGTAACAGAAAGGAGACGAGCAAGGAAGAGGACCAGAAGTAGATCTAGAGTTAAGAAACGATACACATAGTAACCATTGACCCGGTGGAGTCTACAAACCCAAATATAGTAAGACCCAACAAGACATACAGAGTAAGTTGATACTGGCCTCTAAACCGATTTCAATAAATAAATATTGGACCACTAACAAAGGTAAACTAGTTATAGAGACCAAAGAAGAAGAGGACGTGGATAAAATCATTGAAGAATTTCAAAAATTACATGAACTACAGGGAAAATATACAGGAAATAAGCCCAAAAAACAAAACGCACAGGTTATATTCTTTATAATATCGACGATTCAGTTACAGAACAGAATATAACAGAAGATTTGAAGTTAAAGAATGGATTAAAGGAAAGCGCCCAAATTGATGAGAGATTTATTCCCCAAAAAAGGGAAAGACTCAACAAATAACTGCATTCTTGAAGTGGATCCAAAGACGAAGAGTTTATGTCGGTTGGACATCAGCTATTTTCAGGGAATACCTTAAAGCAGTGGTTCTCAACCTTTTTTTGTCCATGGCCCCCTTTCAACCATTTCTCATTCCTGTGGCCCCCTTGCGAACATGAATAATTTTCTACTCCCCCACCCCCGTTTTCCTATTAGAAGATAGTTATTCAAAAATTGTCTGAAGTATAAATATTTTTGAATTTAATTTGATTAATTTTTAATTTATGAAAATAACGAAAAAGCAAAATAAACATAATAGAATACAGTAAAAATAGAGTAAATCCCTTGGGGTCACAATGGGGTGTCTGTATCATCGTAATGCTACTTTTTGTGAAGTTCATTGTTTTGTGTTTTTCTCAGTTTGATTTGTATGTTTTATGTGTTGTGTGAGTCCAATTAAAAAAATATATATTTTTAATCAATGTAAACTCTGCACTTGAAGAGGGCACAATGTCATCAAGTTACTGTGCTGGATGAAATTTTTATTATTTCCAAATTAGTTTTTTTTTGTGTAAAAGATTATGGTTTCATTGAGAAATGTCAGTTGTAGCTTCCAAAATATGAATTCTCATAATAATAAAAATCGCAAAAAGTGGTAGCAAGCAGTTTTATTAATTTTATTCTCTTCGTGCGGATAAAAGTAGTATATAATGAGGGAGTAGCCACACAAATGAATCACAATTGAAAAGTTCAACCTTTCACATCGTTTTCAACAATAATACATGTATCAAGGATATAGGTTCATGTTGTGGCCCTACTATGAATTTTAAAAAAAAAAAACTAAAATGTGTGTGAAGTTTTTTTTAAATATTTGTTTGAACCATTCATTGAAGAGAAATCATGTACACAGTGACAAAACGGTTTGTGTGAACATAATAATGATTTATTATCAGGATTTCAAGCCTATCGGAAAATATAAATAATCAGATTTTCAAATACGAAAATTATTAGTTTGTTGACTTCAATTTCGATTTTCGGTGAAAATCTGATATTTCGTTGGATGACAAAGACAAGCTACCTTCAGGTGGCTTTTTGGTTCATAATGTGACCGCTCTCTCGCAGGCGAATGAAGCAACGTGCGTGTTGGCTTAAACACAACACAATATTCCACATAACAGTCCGTACTATATTTAACATACAGGGCACATAGGTAACGGGGCATATGGCATTTTACTGGCGAACCATTGGTCCTAGAAGCATACTTCCAGTTGGAAAAAGTACCCGAATAATGTGCAGTACTCAGATATTTGATTCATGTTGCCAGGGGTTACAGAGTTATTAAAATAAAAATGTTAACTTTTTATGTGTACACCATGTGCCCCAAAACTCAATTGGAAAGCTGTTTTTCCTGGTCTCCGACAAAAAAATTCAACGTGTCTAAATTCAAATTTTCACTGAGATATTCCAAGAAAGTTGGAAAAAAACAGCATTAAATGAGGGGAAACCATTTTACCCGCATTGAATGCTGTTTTTTCCCAAATTTCTTCAAGTTTTTGAATTCGCATATTTCGGTGAATATTGCACTTAGAAACGTGAAATTATTTCAGTTGGCATCGGGAAAGACAGAGCAACAACTTCTTAATTGGGTTCTTTGGCACACAGGGACAGTATAAAGAGTTGTTTTTATTTTATTTTATAGCTATACAACCCCTTACAACATGAATAACATATCTGAGTTGGACACGTGATTTGGATACTTTTTCTAGTTGGGTATGTCTCTAAGATTAATGGCTCACCAGTAAAGTGTCATAGGCCCTGTTACACATGCAGCCTCCAAATACAGGTAAAAAAATAGCTTGAGACGAAATACAGTCGATTCTCATTGTAACAAATACCATTACAACGGGAAAAATATCGTTTTAACGAAAACTTTTCTAATCCCTCGGATAGGTTTACATAGGAACAATATAAAAATCTGGAATTCCTTTGTAACGAAATTTCGTTATTACGAAGTGATTTCTCGGGTCTCTTGGAGTTCCGGTCTAATGGGGTTTGTCCGAAGCGTATTAATAAAGGGTCTTTAATACGCTTTGGGTTTGGCTGTATTTTCTCCGAAAAAAATCTGACAGTAAAAATCTTTGCAGTAAAGTAATTGAACTTTGGCAATTTGATCTGAAAACAATCCTTTTTATAATGATTATGTCCTTTTTACTTTTATAAATTTAGGAAGGAAACAAAAGGAAGAAAGGGTGGGGAGAAAAAGAAAAATGTCCAAGATGGGCTCGGGTGTGCGTAAAGGCCTCGAAATTCCACTTGTGCGCAAGGGGATTCGTGCCTCACACTCAGTTTTATGACAAAATTTCACATTTATGAGACTTTTGACTACGGGCACGAGATTAATCTCTATATACATATATAGCTTTCAATATTAAAATATTTCATTTATATGAAGCACAATTTCACTTATTTGACATTTTCATTTTGATTCGAACTCCAAATCTTTGGCATTTAGACATCATTTCCAACTATCGAATCCAAGCAGTTTTTGCAGATTGTGAAAACGCGTCGCTGAATTGGTTTTGCATGCGTGTTATCAACATTAAAAACCATAAATTTTAGGTTGACAGATACAAAGAGACGCATTGAGCAGGTTATGGACATTTCAAAGTGAAGACTTACGTGAGAATTTATTGCACTTTTTTTTAGAAATCAGCAGATGCAGTGAGTCTCTAATAAACGGATTTAAATTGCTTTAAATGTAGTCATACGCCTTTTTAGAATTTTTTTTTCTAAATGTCCACAACATTGTTCTTGCAGGATAGGAAAATTGCATTGGAATTATTTAGGATGCTGCAGGCCAGTAGTAGGGCAGTTAAAAGGAAGCATTACAGTATCAATTAAAAAAACGTTAAAGGAGTGTCAATCTTGGAGGGAACTAGCTTCTCACTGTGCAGGTCTGGGTTCGAATCCCGGTTCGGGCATGGATGTCTACTAACCTAACACTAACAAATTCCCTGGACGAATCATGCTGATCCCTTGGGAATACGTGAAGATCACGTTATTATTATTATTTAAAAAAAAAAGAAGTCCCAATACAGGAGCGGCTCGAGCTTACCTGCCACCGGGTGCGAAGCCTCATGTGCCGCCCCTACTAGCGACCCTGCCAGGAGGCTGATAGGGATTCGATGAAGGGCACCTGGAGATAAACCTGATTTATTTTCAGAAGAAAGCTGCACATAATTGTTTACCATGCAAAACGTGTGTGACCATATGTCCTGCTTTCGAAGTAGAAAATTCGTTGTTTCTAGAATTATTTTACCATTCTTAATAAATGCCAGTAACTTAATCCCTGAAAGAGCACTTATTTGTGTGGGAAGTGAATTTTTTTATACTTGGAAAAAAA
Organism: Pholcus phalangioides; assembly: GCF_987345545.1. NCBI lineage: Eukaryota > Metazoa > Arthropoda > Arachnida > Araneae > Pholcidae > Pholcus > Pholcus phalangioides. The sequence goes on along the minus strand of NW_028301610.1, from coordinate 66,035,032 downwards.
TTGTTGCAAAATGGGAGAGAATTTTTGAAGAATCAACTCGATGTTTGCCGATTCAGCACTCATTATCTGGCGAGATTAGCGATCTGACACTCATTATTTGGCGAGATTGGCGATTTAACGCTCGTTATTTGGCGATATTGACGATTTAACACTCGTTATTCGACAACATTGGCGATTTAATGCTCGTTATTTGGCAACATTGGCGATATTCGGCAAAGTTTCTAAACTAACATTCGTAATTCAGCGGACATGCGCTTTTTACTTCCGGAATGAAAATTTTTTCACGAAACATCGGGATTTAACTCAATGACAATCGACTACGGTAATTTCTGCTGCTTCCAGTGACGACTTTTTTTTTAAACGGAAACACTCAAATTTGCACTTTAAAGCTGAAAGGCATTTCAAACCATCTTCAGTTCCACGATCACGGACAATATCGGGGTTTCGCGATGGAAAGCCCGATCAGGCCCGATAGTTTAAGTATAGTGGAATAAAACACGCTCTTCTCGTAAAGAAACGTTTCGTGGCTAGCAGGAACAAAAATTTTTTGGCGTCCTTTCCGATATTCCGGGCATACTGAAACGAAATTTGCTATTTGGCGCAGAAAAATGTGAAAATACGCTCTTGGAGCAGGATGGCGCAAGATATTAGTTTTGGCGCAGTGCGGCGCAATTGGCGCAGAGTTCCCACCCCTGGTGAGCCATCATCACTTATCCTGTGAAGATGATATTTAACGGGGTAATTTTTATTAAGAAAATTTTTTCAAAGGTGTTTCTGGTATGCCAGGGGCCGGACAAGTGAAAAACCAAAATTTTCCTTTGCCTTCATTTGACTATTGTGGATCAAATTCTGAGTGAGGGTATGGGCCCCTAGGCTGGGATCTTTCGCAGGCCCCCCTCCCAGTCAGATTTCTCACGGCCCCTTCTATAGTTAATTTATAGCCTGAAAAATTATGAGAATTATTTCGGGCTCTTGGGGGGGCCATGGGTGAGCAAACCAAAATGGCCCTTGTAATAGACTACAGGGGTGGCGTTTGGCCACGCGACCCATTGTGGCCACACGGGGCACCGCTTAAGAGGATGCTAAATCCGGGGTGAATGGATAAAAAAAAATTCAATTTGCCAAAAAAAAAAACCAAACTGTCGGCTCTGGAGGGGCGCAAAATCGGAAATGAAGGGTCGAAAAAATGTTTTGTTAGGAATTGTTTGGAAAAATTGCGAGGGAGGGGCATGACCTTCTAAGGGTAGGGCTGACAGGGCTCCAGCTTGAGGACCGGGACTAAACCCTTATAACCTTTCTTTTTTCACTCTATAAATTAACTGCAGAAGGGGCCCCGTGGAAAATCGGGCATGGGCCCCACGAAAGATTCCCTGACGCAGGAGGTAGGGGCTATGGAGGGAGCAATAGGTAGGAGGTGCAAAAAGTAAGTCCCACATGGGTACAGATTTTGTCTCGAGTCGCCCAGATAGCTAACATTCTTGTTTCTGGTATTACGACCAGAGGCCTTGTCTATTTTCTCAACGTTTTCGTGGTACAGTAGGACTCAAAAGCATGATGTCGTGAATTTTTACTGTGTTAAATTTTGTTGTCTTGAATAAAGTCTATGCTGCCGCACCCCTTGCACCCTCGCTTAAGCCGCCCCTGTCCCAATACATTATCACACAGCAATGTAGTTTTAAAAAATTTTAAATTTCGCGGGTATTTTTCCCCCATATATGATTTGATCTCTTGGAGTTCGTTATAACTGAATTCGACTTTATTTCTTTTCAGCAGAGGCAATGTACTGCACCCCCTTTCAAAATTCATAAAAAATCCCCCAGAGCAATCATTCTCTATTCGATTTTTATAAATATATTTTTCCCATCAGACCACTCAGTGCTGGCTGAAGATAGCTTTGTGCTAAACTAGATGGCCATCCGTCTGTAATTGCATAAAAACGATGGGTTTTCTACAAGCTTTCACTTTTCACCCGTCTACTTCTTGGATTACATTTACTACCAGCACTCAAAAGAATGTCAATAAATGGTTAACAACTCTTTGTCTGTTTTCTTTATGGCATCCCTCTTTGAATGAAAAGTCTGAACACACACAATTTTCTGTCTTTACAGTTATTCCATTTTGCTTAAACCTCTTCTATAGTTTGTGTCAGGGCCTACTGTCACCCCCAAGTCGTAAATCACCGAGATTACATGAACCACTTTTTTTATTTCCTTCTTCCTCATGTTAATGTTACTTGAATGGGGAAAAATTACGAGAAAGATATTCTATGCATTTTGTTTGAAATTAAATTTTTTTAGTCACTGACTAAAAAAAATTAATGTCACAAATTTCTTCGTGGCCCCCGTATCAGTAGCCGTGGCTCCCCTTTTGCAATATTTTCATCCGTGGCCCCCCTGGAATATCCTAGGGCCCCCTTGGGGCCATATGGCCCCCGGTTGAGAACCACTGCCTTAAAGTATCCCAGTGTTTTAGTTGCTGGTTGTATGGACACAGCAAAATACTGTAGTAACAAGAGAACATGTAAAGAGAGAACTGTGGTTCAGATGACCATAAAATCAATAATTGCATTGAAGAAGTAAAGTGCAAAAAATTGTGAATTTTCGAATCTAAAAAGTTTGACTAAATATGAAATATTCTACTCGGTGATGAACAAAAACTGCCCAATATACGAAAGAGAATTTAACAAATTTAGAGAAAAAATAAATTACCTAGATCAAAGGCCAAAATAACACTTTAGACCAAATAACACTTGAGACAGAAAAGGATCAATAATGACGCTAAGACTTGCACATTTGAACATCAATCACTCAAGACATGCCATGGCAGTTCTGCTAGAAAACATAAATAAAAGAAAATTGGACATTATTAGTGTTAATGACCCATATGTAAGAGAGAACGAACTAATTGGTTATTCATTGGACCAAAGAATAATAGCGTTCCACGAGGACCCAAGAGCTGCCATAGTGATTGAAAATAAGAATTTGTCAATAACTACAATAAATTATAATACAAGAAATGTCGTGGCGGTAAACGTGGAATATAACAATATAGAAACTATAATCATATCTGTCTATTGTGAGCCATCATGAGAGATCGATCATTACCTGAATGAACTACAACTATTGTATGTGAAATACGATAGCCATAGAATAGTGGTTTGTGGAGACTTTAATGCGAAATCAAGTGCAAGGGGCCCAGGAGGAACAGATCATAGAGGCATGATTCTGTTGGACCTTATATGGTCCAACAGAATCATACCGCTATGATCGAATACTTTGTATGAAATACAAATCATTTGTATTTTCATACAAATGATTTGGTAATAGCGAATTCGGCAGACCCCACTTTCGATTCCCATACATGAAAGTTGGATTGACGTAGTACTGACTAAAAATATAGACGAAGAAAATATATTACAATGGAGAGTGAGCCAATAAGTGATCATTCATTAATATTATTTGAAATTGCTTATGAATACACAGAGATATAGGGGGTGATTATAAAAAAACTATCCCGACATATGGGCCCCTAACTATCATACCATTCACAGAAACTGAATGAAATTTTGGCATAAGGTATTTTGATGTATGCGCTCAAGAATGATATGCAAAACAAAGTGTCACTCTAACAGTTACGGTTACAGAGAAAAAATTTCGAAAATATCAAATGGCAACACCAAGTTTTTTGTATTGGAATGTGATCTCCATTGTGAAAAACCCTAAATAGCGTTCGAACGGCAACTGTAGTATGAAAATCACCGGCGGTAGATAGGCTAAAAGTGAGGACAACCAATAAGGACAGAGAAGCAGCATAAAATAAAGCATTTTATTGTGTTTCACAAATTTTCCACATGACCTCTAATCAGGCTGGGATCTCAGCCGAAGAAACGGTGTGACGAATGAAACGAACATTAATGCTCTGGTGCACGGCAAAGTCCTTTTTACTTTTTCCTTGCCTAGCTCCGGGGATTTTCGTGCTACAGGTGCCATTCCAACGCTATTTAGTGTTTTTCAGTATGGAAATCGCATTCCAATACAAAAAACTTGGTGTTGCCATTTGATATTTTCGAAATTTTCTCACTGTAACCGTAACTGTTAGAGTGACACTGTTGTTTTCCATATCATTCTTGAGCGCATACATCAAAATACCTTATGCCAAAATTTCATTCAGTTTCTGTGAATGGTATGATAGTTAGGGGCCCATATGTCGGGATAGTTTTTTTATAATCACCCCGTATATATGCGTAATACACACATAAAAATTATTCAGTTGGTATACACCGAATTCACGTATAATCACATTTATTTTTCAATTGATAGTAGGAATATAGTTATATTTTTGAAAATTTTTTTCCCTTTATTTTAGAATGATTTATTATCTATTATTGTTGTAGTAGGGATTCAAGACAAGTTTATTGAGAATATGGATATTATTTGTATGATTAATTGCATGGTATAAGTTCATTACTTTTGGGGCGGTATATCTATAACTCTTTTGGAATAACGTTTTATTTGTTTTCGGCACTTGATATACAAATACAACGCCACAACAGGCAAAATGCCCAACCAGGTGGCTGAGAAAAAGATGCCCATAAAAATATGGATGTCATATATTTCAAAAATACAGCAACCCAATTAAAAATGCAATTAACAAATATTATAAACAATATTTACACGTGATAAATGTCATACAATGCCCATATAGAATACTTATGGTTAGCTTCTCGATTTACCCCAACATGTTTATCGTATTTCTTTTTAAACGTGTCAATTGTGTTACAATTTACTACCTCCGTGGGTAAGCTATTCCATTTATTAACAACCCTATTAGAGAAAAATTCCCTGCGACACCATAACCTTGCATTGTCCCTCACCAATCGATACTGGTGTCCCCTTGTAAAAGCAGTCGATTGGCGGTGTACTAAAAGTTCATGGTCCATCTTATCCATCCCATTGAAAATTTTGAACACTTCGATCATATCTCCTCAACAACTACGTTCATCCAATGTAAACATATTCAAAAAATGAAGTCTCTCTTCATAACTCAAGCCCCGTGTGCCAATAAGGACACGCGTAGCTCTTCTCTGCACCCCTTCAACCAATTCTATGTCCCTCTGTAGGTATGGTCTCCAAAACCTTACAGCATACTCCAGTCCAGGACGAACTAAGCCACGAAAAACCGGAAGAATGACTTTAGGAGAACGTGAAGAGACCTTTTTGAAAATGAGACCAAGCGTTCTATTCGCTTTTTTGACAACCGCTGAACAATGTTCAGAAAACCTAAGCGCTTGTCAATGAGAATTCCCAAATCGGTGACCCTGGTTGCATCCGGTATAGTGACACCATTCAACTCGTAAGAGAACCATGGGTTGTTCCAACCAAAATGAGCGACCATGCACTTATCAACGCTAAACGTCATGCTCCATTCATTTGCCCATGCTTCAATCCTGTTGAAGTTGGTCTGTAGCAACTCCCTATCGCTTTGATTCTCGATCACCCACATTAGCTTCACATCATCTGCGAATTTGCTAGTAATCCCATCGATACCCTGATCAAGTTTATCGATAAAAAGTGAAAAAAGTATGTGGCCAAGGACACTTCCTTGCGGAACTCCACTTGTGACGTCTGTGCAACCGGAGAATTCCCCGTTCACCATAACTCGTTGCGACCTATCTCTTAACCACGATTCTATCCAATTCAGCAAGTTGCCCCCAATTCCAATCTCGTGTAAATGCTTTAAGAGTTTACCATGTTGTACCCGATCGAATGCCTTCTGGAAATCAAGGTAAACAACATCTAGATTTTTGCTTTTACCCAAAGCCTTAGTCACGTGATCATAGAAGCAAAGGAGATTAGTTACACATAACTTCCCCTTCCTGAACCCTTGCTGATTATGCGACAATACATTATTCTCGTCTATCCACTTCACAAACTGCCTTTTGATGATAATTTACAACATTTTCGAGAGGGAGCTCGTCAAACTCACTGGACGATAATTGATTACAGCTTCTCTACTAACCTTCTTAAATATCGGAACAACATTAGCAAGTTTCCAATTCCTTGGGTTGATACGCTCAGCAACACTACTCCTGTATATCTGTGCGACTGGCCCCAACAATTAATTAGCACATTCCCTGAGGACCCCGGGATAGATATCATCTGATCCTGGTGCTTTGCTTGCACATACATTTCTTAGAAGATTTAGGACCTCCACGTCTTCTACTTGAATATCGTTGAGGGTTTTATTACCCCATGCAACACCCGTATATCGAATATCATTATCTCCATTAAAAATAGACGCGGAAAAAGTCATTGAAAGCACTACACATGCCTTCATTGCTCTCTACCCTAGAGCCTCCTATCGAGAGGGGGCCAACTGTCCCCTTAAATCCATTATTGACGTATCGAAAAAATGATTTTGGGTCAGAGCCAATGTTATCTGCCAACCTAGATTCAACTTCCTTTTTACTATCCCTTATCGCTTTCTTCAACAGTCTTCTTTTATCAGTAAACAATGATAGGTCAGTTCGTCCACTTTTATACTCTCTGAATGCTCTTTTCTTTTCAAGATAAAGGTTCCGCACGCTATCCGTGAACCATAGAGGGTGCGATGTACAAACATGCTTTTTTCGAACAAAGGGTATGACGCCGTTCAAAACAGAGGACAGCTTCGTACTAAATTCTTCCCATTGACTTACCACCCCTACTGATTCCAACCGGTCTTTGAAAATTTCCGCTAACCTCCCTCTCAAAACATCAAAGTTAGTTCTGCGAAAACAAGGAACCAATCTTTTGTTATCAACCTTACCAGAGGAAAAGTTAGTGAAATCTGACGATACGATGATCACTGGAAGAAAACTCTTCCCCCACCGAAACATGTTCAACTAGATCATTGTTTCGCAAAGTGGGCGATGGAATAGTCCAAGGGGGCGATAGAACCTACTGATTTAACATAGCATCCTATGGGTTTACTTGAGTTGGGGGGCGATGAAAGGAAAAAATTTCTGATGAAGGGGGCGATGGAACAAAAAGTTTGGGAGACTATGAACTAGATCCTCAGAACTAGTAAGAACTAAATCCAAGATAGCAGTACCCCTGGTGGCTTCTGATACATGCTGATACAAAAAATTTTCGAGCACCAACTTAAGAAAGTCTCTTTCATACTGATTTCCAGATGAAAGGTTCTCCCAATCAATACCTGGGTAATTGAAATCACCTAGTATGAGAACCCTCTTACGCTTACACATGTAGGAAATTTCATCATGCAATTTGGCGATGTAGTTTGGATCCCTATTCGGTGGATTGTAACAAACCCCAACAATAAGTTTATGACGTCTTTTGTTCTCAAGTTCAACCCATATGGTTTCAATATCACTTCTTGATCATTCCACATAAAGAACTTGATCATTCCACGCATGTTTTACTTCGCAACGACGTTGTCAAGAAACCGTTGGAGTGTCCATATGATGGCCTCTACGAAGTGGTCACAAGGCGAAGTAACACTGTCACCATCAGATGCAAAGAAAGAAACGTATGTGCAGAGCCGGATTAAAACGCTTGGAGGCCTTAAGCACCCCTATAAGTATATGATACCCAGTCGTGAATTTATCAATTGAAAATAAAACCCATAAAAAATATTAAATGAAATTTTATATTTCAGAAGTAAATATCTAAGGCAGAATATGATGTGAATATTTCTAAGCACACACTTCATTTATTTGAAAGATTCCCTATCCCGTTTTGGTTTTGACGATATCTTCAAAACAAAATGCTACGCAATACACTTGAAGCATCAAGCCCCTCTATTGTCCTGTAAATTTTTTGTTTGTGCTTGACATAATTCTGGCAACAAAGTTACATTACTGCAGCTTTTTCATTAAAATTTCGCTTAAGATTCAATATTTTCATTGGTTAAAAATTCTAAATGCTACATGTTATTTGTTATAATTTAGCAAGGGCGCGGTAGCCCAAGGTCGATAAGATACGCGCCTAAAGTACCAAAGGATGTTTAGAGGTGTCGCGAGTTCAAAACCCGGTTCGTTCTTGTCAGAAAACTTTCCTGACCCAGGGGTACAATAGAAACGGCGACATGACCGCAGAAAAAATTGCTACCGCAGGGAATCCCCCATCGAAGGGTTAGCGCACCAACCTCTTGATGAGTATAAAAAAAAATCCTGCCGTTCGGAATCGGCAATAAATTGTAGGTCCCGGTCTAATTAGCCCTCGTGTGCAGAAAATTACCGTGATGCTACAAAAATGATCATTGAAAGAAATGCAAGTCAATGTTACTATCACTATTTTTGAATTTGCCAAAATGTTGGTTTAGAAATTTTTCGTTTCATATTTTTCAGAATTGATCTTACCTTTTCCCATTAACTGCTTTTTAGAATTTCCCGAACCGGTTTCAGGAGGAACCTCTAAACTTTGGTATAGGCACAATATATATTATCCACAAGTACAGTAGTCTCGATAATCCAAGGTAAACGGGCCGAGACTACCTCAAATTACTGAAAACTCGGATTAATAGAAAAAAACTTTCGGAGGGGGAAGAACCTTCTTAATATTTATTTTATTTTAAATATGTCATACATAGTAGTTGTGTACTAAAAAATTAAGAAAATACAAGATCTATCCTTGGGTCACCGAGCTGGTTGGAACTTATCCTCCTTATATGATGAAATTCTTGTTTTCTTTGAAAACCTACGTATTCGTACTTATTCTTACCTTTTTAATTCTTGATTCACAGAATTCTTTGGATTAGGGCTGCCAAGATCCATGTCCTCTTTATAACAAGGGCTCCAGCACTGGGGACCTGATATGAAAATATTTTTTGTTAAAAAAAATATAAAAATTATATATACATTATAAATTTACTATAGAGGAACCTCCTGAAAAATTCTGGCCTGAGAACCCACCGTAGCATAAGGATCAAGGCCCCCCTTTAGTCATGGGCGAGTAATCTTCAAACTAATAGGCAATATTGGCATTCTCAGGGAAAATGAAACAAAAAACGTTCTTAGCGAAAAACAGTAAGGGTATTTTGAGCAGGAATTTGAAAAAATTCCATCGAACCTCGAATTTTCCGTAATCTACTGTACCTTATTTTTTGTTAATCACCATTATCGCGTACTTTTTCTTTCCGATACTTTTTGAGTTTGTTTGCAATCTAGATATCTGGTAGCAATTCTTTTGCTTGTGGATCAAACTACACAGTTGATCCTTCACTGTGGTGGTTGAGTGGTCATAGTGACGGACTCGCATCGTGAGGTACCAGGTTCAATCCCCACCGGCGGTTGGTTTTCCGAAGTTAACAGCTTTGAGGAACGAATGTGAGCCGATCTCACTGTTAAAAAATCACACCACATAGAGCAATAGGCCTACAATGATACAAATATTCAATCATTACACTTCACTTCTGAAATATAAATGGTAGCACTGAAAAATTGGACACAACACTAGATACGTACTCACAGTTCCTTCACAACTCACTAGGTAATAAATTGCCCATGGCAATAGACCTGAATTGTGCTCGGTTTGATAAAAAGAAAGTTGATCCATCCATATACGAGCATGCCTGTAGAATCTGCACGTTTTAAGTTCATGTCCTTGTTCTGTAGAACTTGGCTTACTTGGTGCCTTCTCAATGCATGGGACCAACCGGGAATGCCAAGAGGACAGAGTGACAATTATATCTGGTTACGATTTTCGAAAGTAAGTATGCAAATTTGAAGGCAGGTGTTTTTAGTTAGATGGGGGGACCTCGGAAAAATCATTTTGCCCGGGGGGGCTATCGAGAGCGTACACAGGATCGATCTTTCGAGGGCGCAGAGAATCTTTCCAGAGCAATTTGGAATTTCTAACCTTCAAAAAGCATTATAAATTAACAGATATTGATTAGGTAACATATATAAAAGGTATTTTCATTTGATATTTCAATTATTTTTATAAAAATAGTTTTAAATTTTTAATCGCCGTTTGAAAGATATGGGGGCCGCTACCTGCGTTCGCATCTGGAGTCTAAGACAATACTGTTAAGAATGTAACAGTAAAAATGAGTAACCACCAACGTTTAGATGATGGAATGATGTGGCGAATTGGGGGGGGGGGGCTAGAATCAGGCCAATCTCAAGTCCAGATTTGTAGAGAGTTCAAGTTAACGCCCAGCGTCGTGTGTAACTTATGGAAACAGTTCCAGGATACCGGATCCATCGAGAGAAAGCCTGGACAAGGTCGTCCAAGAGCCCCGACGGCCAGAGAAGATCGCCATTTGTCGATTATAGAGACGCGTAATAGGAGTGCTACAGCTTCTCAGCTCTCTCGTGACTTGTATGCAGCCACAGGAACACGCGTATCAAGGGTGACTGTTTCCAAAAGACTTCATGAGAGAGGGTTGTTTGCAAGAAGATCTGCTGTTTGCGTCCCGCTCACTTCTACGGACAGGAGAATCCGTTTATCATGGTGCAGAGAGCATAGAGATTGGAGTATGGATCAATGGGCGACCGTTCTCTTCACTGATAAGTTCCGGTTCAGCCTAAGCACCGATTCTCGCCGTACGTTCATATGGAGAGAACCAGGAACCCGCTACCTACCCTCCAATGTCCGCGAAATCGAACATTATGGCGGAGGAGGTTTAATGGTCTGGGCAGGCATCATGTTGGATGGCCGCACACCTCTCCATATCTTTGAAAGAGGCACTGTGACTGGTGTGAGGTATAGGGATGAGGTCTTGGAGCCCTATGTTCACCTTTTCAGGGGTGCAGTTGGCCCTGAGTTCATTTTAATGGACGATAACGCGAGGCCACATAGAGCTCTTATGCTCGACGATTTTCTAGAGAGTGAGGATATTCGCCGGATGGATTGGCCAGCCAGATCTCCAGACCTTAACCCTATAGAGCATGTCTGGGACGCTTTGGGAAGGGCAATTGCAACTCCCCTCCGGGAACCATCCAGGGAATGAAAACAGCGTTGCTGAACGAGTGGGACCAATTGCCACAGGAAATGATAAACTGCCTTATTTCAAGTATGAAATCACGCGGCGAGACCTGTATATCTGTAAGAGGGGACCATACCCCTATTAACCCATTTTTTTGTTTATTCTGCAACCGCTGTTTCATACCTTCTGACTCCAACGAGTGTTACGCACGATCATGCATGTGTATTACAATTATTGAATGGTTATTTGTTTTGTATTGTATCAATGTATGTACATATCAAATTTCATTAAAATCAGTACAGTAGTTCTAGAAATAATCGACCAAGTCTGCAAATTCTCTTAATTTCTTACACCAGTGTATTAGTGACAACACTGGTTTAATACACAAAAGGAAAGAAAAAAACTAAGTATTGTTCCAAATGATGGCGCACAAGGATTTTCTCATGCAGCCGTTCTAGCCAGAAGCCGATAAGAGTATACCAGTGTCTTTCTCAATTCAATTTCAGTCGTCTTCATACAGGGATTGCAGACAGTGAACATGTCGTAAAAAAAAATATGTTTGATTTCAACATTGTTCAGGGTCAAAATATTTTTGTTTAAATTTGCATTGTCTCTGAAATAACGCCTTCTATATGATGCATAGGTTGGGCAATCTAAAAATACGTGTTCCCGCGTTTCAAGTTGATTAAAATTACAAAAAATACAATTTTTTAATGGGCTAATGCAAATGGCTTGATTTTTGTTCAATCTGACTGTATGGTTGCCAAAACGCAATTGGACCAAAACTCTTTTAAACAAATTTGGCAATTATTTATTAGATAGTCCTAATATAGTACGAAGCTGTCATCTGTTTCGCACGACGTCATACCCTTTATTCGAAAAAAGCATGCTTGTACATCGCACCCTCTATGGTTCACGGATAGCGTGCGTAACCTTGATCTTGAAAAGAAAAGAGCATTCAGAGAGTATAAAAGCGGACGAGGTGACCTATCATTGTTTACTGATAAAAGAAGTGTGTTGAAGAAAGCGATAAGGGATAGTAAAAAGGAAGTTGAATCTAGGTTGGCAGATAAAGCCAGGCTCGACAAAGCCAGGACAGCACCGCGGGCTCGACTCCCCTCCCCTCAGCCCCACGAACCTCCTCCGTGGACTAGGCATGTGTAGTGCTTTCAATAATTTTTCGCATCGGTTTTTAATTAAGATAATGATATTCGATATACGGGTGTTGCATGGGGCAATAAAACCCTCAACGATATTCAAGTGGAAGACGCGTATGTCCTAAATCTTCTTCGAAATGTATGTGCAAGCAAAGCACCAGGACCAGATGACATCTATCCCAGGGTCCTCAGGGAATGTGCTGATGAATTGTTGGGGCCAGTCGCACAGATATACAGGAGTAGTGTTGCAGAGGGTATCGTCCCAAGGAATTGGAAACTTGCTGATGTTGTTTCCGATATTTAAGAAGTGTAGTAGAGAAGCGGTGTCCAATTATCATGCAGTGAGTTTGACGAGCTCCCTCTCGAAAATTTTGGAAATTATCATCAAAAGGCAGTTTGTGAAGTGGATAGACGAGAATAATGTATTGTCGGATAATCAGCAAGGGTTCAGGAAGGGGAAGTTATGTGTAACTAATCTCCTTTGCTTCTATGATCACGTGACTAAGGCTTTGGGTAAGAGCAAAAATGTCGACGTTGTTTACCTTGATTTCCAGAAGGCATTCGATCGGGTACAACATGGCAAACTCTTGAAGCCTTTACATGTGATTGGAATTGGGGGCAACTTGCTGAATTGGATAGAATCGTGGTTAAGAGATAGGTTGCAACGAGTTATGGTGAACGGGGAATTCTCCGGTTGCACAGACGTCACAAGTGGAGTTCCGCAAGGAAGTGTCCTTGGCCACATACTTTTTTCACTTTTTATCGATAAACTTGATCAGGGTATCGATGGGATTACTAGCAAATTCGCAGATGATGTGAAGTTAATGGTGGTAATCGGGAATGAAAGCGATAGGGAGTTGCTCCAGACCAACTTAAACAGGATTGAAGCATGGGCAAATGAATGGAGCATGACGTTTAGCGTAGATAAGCGCATGGTCGCTCATTTTGGTTCGAACGACCTAAAGTTCTCTTACGAGTTGAATGGTGTCACTATCCCGGATTCAACTAGGGTCACCGATTTGGGAATTCTCATTGACGAGCAACTTCGGTTTTCTGAACATTGTTCAGCGGTGCTCAAAAAAGCGAATAGAATGCTTGGTCTCATATTCAAAAAGGTCTCTTCGCGTTCTCCTAAAGTCATTCTTCCGCTTTTTCGAGGCTTAGTTCGTTCTGGACTGGGGTATGCTGTAAGATACCTACAGAGGGACATAGACTTGGTTGAAGGGGTGCAGAGAAGAGCTACGCGTGTCCTTATTGGCACACGGGGCTTGAGTTATGAAGAGAGACTTCATTTTTTCAGTATGTTTACATTGGATGAACGTCGGGAAGATATGATCGAAATGTTCAAAATTTTGAACGGGATGGATAGGATGGACCATGCATTATTAGTACACCGTAAATCGACTGCTTTTTCAAGGGGACGCCGGTATCGATTGGTAAAAAACAATTCTAGGGTATGGTGTCACATGGAATTTTTCTCTAATAGGGCTGTTAATAAATGGAATAGCTTACCCCCGGAGGTAGTAAATTGTAACACAATTGACACGTTTAAAAAGAAATACGATAAACATGTTGGGGTAAATCGAGAAGCTATCCATACTTAGAATAAGACAACCATAAGTATTTTTTTTTATCACGTGTATATATTGTTTATGATTTTTAGCAATTGCATTTTTAATTGGGTTGCTGTATTTTTGAAATATATGATATTTCAATTTAAGATGAAAGTTGTCCAAATTGGCATATGATCGGAAGATTGATCGTTACCAACCTCAAAATCAGTAACAAATTCTATAAAAAGGGGTTCTGAGACTAAAAATAAATCAATAATACTTGCTCCTGAATTACCAAAGTACGTAAAATTACCAGTTGTATCGGATGGCAGGGTTCCATTTAACAAAAATCAGATTATTGAGAACAGCGAAATCGTATAGAGCTCGACCTCTATTATTTGTTATTTTGTCCAAAGAAATGCGATCAATAGTGTCATCTGATTGCAATAATGGAAACTGGATCATACTGCCAACACGAGCATACATAATCAAAATTTATCGTAAAATTAGACAATACATCAAGAAATGAGAAAAATTCCTCATCGATTTCGCGATTTGGAGGGCTACGTTACAAGCTAAGTTAACTAAGTTACAAGCACACGTAATGCATTTGAAACAAGCCAGAGATAATTCGGTCAAATCGTGATCTATGCAAGAATTTATATTCATTCACGAAACCTTTCTTAAAGCCAAACAGATAACCTCCACTGGACCACCCAATCTTATTCCGTCTAACTGCACATTCTTGTAAGACTAGATAACCGTCAAACAGATTTTCTAATTTCATATTAGTAGTAACCCAAGTTTCACAGAGAAAGAAGAGTTCAAATTTTATTTTATTCCAAAATTCTGGAAACAATGATTTATTTAAAAGACCCGCGATATTTTAGGAAAGGAATTTGAAAGAACTAATGTGAAATTTCAATTTGTTTGAACTGAACTTACATTTATGCTTATCCGCACCAAGCTGCATGTGTTGAGTACTCTGACAGGCATGTTTACCTACCAGCGATAGACCAGATCCATTCTTAACATAATGTGTATTTTTCAGTGTCAAATAGTTATTTATATTTTCAGGAACGACAATAACGTCAAGTTCTATATTAGAAAAAGTTTTAGGATCGGCATATGTATGGGTGTATAGTTCATCTACAGCTTCGGTATTTTTTTAAACAGGAATCGAAGCACAGTCACGGCAATGGAGATGATCATCAAACATGCACTTCCCCCGATGGCGAGGAGTGAACACTCAGAAAACCCGAATTGATCTCAACCACTTCACACAAATCATGATCATACATATATATTTCTTGATTTCTGAATAACTTATTGTAGATCAATCTATATAATACACACTTTTACCAGAATTAACACTTTTTGCAAACTCGATAAGTTGTTTCTTGTGAGACTAGTACGAGCACTATAGTCCTCGTTCACGAAGATATCAGAAACTTTGAGCTTATTTTTATTCCTCAAAATCAGCATCTTTTGTCTATAATAGGTGAGTTTAGTTATAACGAACCGGGGTCTCTCGCCCTTATTAGCACCTAGTCCGTGAACGCGATCAAATTCGATGTTTGGTATAACTGCAAAATCTCGCTGTATATTTTTTTATTTCAGTTTCGAGCACTTTGGGAGTCTCATCCTCTCCCTCAGGGATGCCAGCAAAAATCAAGTTTTCTCTTCTATTACGATTTTCAGCGTCATCGATCTTTTCCATCAACTTTTTGTTCATCTGAAGTAGGTTTTCAAATTCCTTTCTTTCAACTGCTTCATTATTTCTGTGGTATTCAAGCTTCATCACTCGAGCTTCTGAGGTGTTTACAGATAATTCCATTCTCTCCAGCCTATCCTGCATATTCTCCGCTTTACAAATTCCGTAATTCTTCCATGCGCGATCTTGTATTCCTCCTAAGGTGTAGACACCTCAGCCAGTGAGTTAGCTTTACGTTTGTACTGAGAGCCAGAGATATATATACCCTCGGGGCCCATTCCGTAAATCAACGTGGAGGGCTCCGGACCCACAACGTGAGGGGTTGATGATGGGTTTTCAGCGTTCACAGGCTCTGGATTCACAATACATTCAGCGCATTTCCATCTAGCCCTTTCAGCCGCATCTGTCAATGCACTAGTATTTCCGACACACGATGGATGAAAACAATGCCAGCACTTTATACACTTGAGAGAGGTTCAGATTTCTTCGAGAAAAACATTTTACACCTCTTACGGTTCATTTTGCCACACAATTACAACAAGGAGAGAGAAAAGAGGGGAAAACTACAAAAAAAGGGGGGGGGGACGGGAATGCTAATACACAACAGTAATTTTATCAAGCCTAATCCACGGAGAAAGAAAGATTATAATAACATATAACAATGAAAATTCTATAACTTCCGAAATTTTAATTTTTTTTTAGATATTTTTTGCATAAAAAAAAATTTTTTTGATCGTCTGGGGAAGGTGGCACGAGCCCCCCCCCCCCCCCCCGCGTAAGTCTCTGATCGCAATATCCGTTAGGAAGTAGGGGACAGCGTTGATGAAATTTTGGGGAAGAATTTCTGAGAAGAGGAGGGGGCGAAGAGGGTCAAAAATGGCTAAAAATCTGCTGACGTAATACTTCAACGACCCCTAATGTGTGTCAAAATTAAAAACTATTTTTCCTACCCCTCCAGCACTCAATCTCTTCCCATAAGTGAAAGAAAGATGCTACCAGAACTTTTACATATTTGTTTACAGTTTCACTTTGTGTCTGAATGTATTTATTCTGAAAAATGCAGTATATATTAAAAAAAATAATTTTTTTCAGTGAAATTCACAGACCATGTGCACGTTTTGTTTAAAAAACTCAATGTTACTCTCAACGCATAAGATGTTAATTGAAATCTATTAATTGAATTAACTTGTTTACAGCTGCCTGTCAAATGTGAAGAGCAGCAGGCTTCTAACAAAAAAAAGAAATATCAGTAAGCATATTACTCTACAACTCTGTATGGTTTGTATGTTCAGGAATATGCCAACTGCCTCACTCCCCCACTAAATATTTAAAAATCCTTCAACTCACTTTTGACAACAAAAATAGTGGCAATACTGAGCTGACCATATTTTCTCGAGAAAAATACAGAAATACAGGACATTGAGAATAATCACCAGAAATAACGCCAAAAGTAAGCAAAGTCGTCAACTCATGCTAAAATCACAGAAAAGTCGCCGATTGAGGAAAATGAAGCACCACTTCTCTCTCAAATCGCAGTGAATTAAAAAAAATGACAAATGTGAAAGAAATATTTTTACTTGTAGTCGTAATTATAGTAATGAAATTTTTGAGTTGGGCAGATAACTTTAATCGTTCATTTGGAGAGCAAAATTGTAGTTGGATTCGATGAAAATACATGAAAAACAGGGACATTCTTGTAAAAAAAGTCGAGACAGCCAGAAAAACAAACTGGGACAGTTCCAGCTAATACGGGACGTATGGTCATATAAGCAATACGTGTAATATTCAGAGAAAATGTGAATATATATATCTTTCGAAGTAATGTCAAATCGTCAACTCGTAGTCATTGAGTTATGAAAATTATCGTGGCAACATTTTTGATTAAAATAACAAATTAAATAATTAAAGTAAAATCTTTTGAAAAAACGGGAAAAACCGGGACACTTTTGCAAAAAAGTCGAGATGGCCAGAAAAACAGAAGAAAGCGAGTTTCCTAATAAAACGAGACGTATGTTAATTACAATAATGGCAAAAATCAATTCCTGTTGTTTCGGCTGATTTCTAGTTGTTTTTGATGTTGATGAAGAATCTAGTTGGAAAAGTTTTTTCCACTGTTGGCAGCATTGGTCACAGTCGTCCATATTTACTTCTTTTAGACCCAAGTTTGGTTTGCGCTTTTATCAATTTAGATTTCGTTCAACATGTCGTGGAAGAAAAAACCTCTACCCACAAGACCAGTTATTCCAAATAATAGTATGATATTGGAAGATATAGAGGTCGCTAAGGATGATGACACAGTTTTCACAACTTTACCGCCGGAGTCAAATTATGTGGTTACTGGTAACATTTTCGCTATTTTATACATAGGTCCACCTGTTTCTCCACGTTTATTGTTTCAGTAAATCTTCCGTAAATATGATAATTTTTTTCTTCTCGATTGTAGGTGGGACCAAACTTGAAGCCTCTGAAAATGAGTCAGGGGAGAATATTTCTGTGGATAGCCCTCGAAAAGCCTATATAGCAGTGAGAGAACAACATTTTTATTATAGAATCAATGAAAATAACACAATTTTAAACTTGAATATAGTACAGTTTTAAAAATACTGATTCTCAGTAGCCCCGTTTACATGGGAAATAGAAAAGCGGGTTTAAAACCAGCTTCAAGAATTTTCACCAATTCCTGCTTTCCATTTCTTTCCTTACTAGGGAAATAAATTGTCAAGGGGAGAAGAACTCCCAATGCTACTACAATATTGTACATGTAAAATGAGGCTTATGTGCACAATAATTCTCTTTCCTCGTTTCTGTTAAAGTTATTTTGGAGCACTAAAACAATGCAAGAACAATGTTCTCAGCTTTTAACTCTTTAATGCCCAGATGGTAAGACCCGGGAAGTTCGTGAAAATACCTAGTTTTTTGTGTTCGAAATAGACTCGTCCAAATTTCAGCCACTTTCCCTCTCCCCACCCATTCTCCACGAGTTTCCTATTCATGCTACCCTCTGCATTGACGTCCATCCTTTCATTTCAATGGATTTTCGGGAGATAATTTGTCTATATATATATATATACGGAAAAAAAAACCCTTTCCCCATGGTATCTCTTTGTAAAATGCATTGAATACCCTTATCTTTTTCATTAATGAAAAGACTGGTATACATGTGTGTGAGTGCAAGGAGGTGTGATCCATATAGCTATATTGTGTGAGAGGGTCTACTGGTCAGTAAGCGCGTGTACAGCAGGAATATCGTCCCATTGTCCTACAAGTGGTCATCTATCACCCTTTTAACCTTAATATGATTTCGCCAATTACGTGCCAATGTTTGTTTTTTATAGATGTTGCGTGCACACACACACACACAAAATTTTTGATATTTAATTCAGTAAGACCGTAACTTTTGTGTTTTAGCTTTTTTTTGTTTGTATGATATATCAGAAACAAAAGGTAACCACAAATTATGTGATGATGTTTGTGGAATGTTTCCATGAATCCCGGTATAAAAATAAATTCTTTCGCAATTCAGTGAACGCAAATGGTGTTTACTGTTCCAAAGGCGCAGCGAGGGGACTTGGGGGGGGGGGTCTGGTCCCCCGAAATGTGAGAAAATGACCGAAAAAGGAAAAGTGATAGCAAATCGTTAAGCAAATCATCGTTCTATCACTTTGGTCCCCCCCCCCCCCGAAATGAAAGTGGTCCCCCCACCAAACGAAATTTCTGACTACGCCCCTGCACTGTTCACTCCAAAACTTCAGCAATTGCGATAGAGGTAATTTTTTGAGAAAAAGATCAATTTATATGAATATAGTGAGTCTCTTTTTGGATCACCCCTTTCAAAAGCAGGCTTTTGTTTTGTATTGATTCAAGTAATAAGCAGAAAAAAATGGGGGTGGGAAGAGTTGTATCGCTTTTGTTTACTTTTGATAGCACGGTGGGTTGGGGGGGGGAATTGAATAATGATTATTTCAGAGAAACCGACGCACCAAAATATGAAATTTGAAAAAAATAATTTTTGAATCCGAATTTAAGAAGATTGGATTCAACATTAGCTAAGGGTGGGACATAGGTACATTTTCATTCACTTGCAAAAAATCGAATTCTTCCGATAGAGCTAACAACAGTGACGTATTTACAGCGGGCTAAGCGGCCTAATCCCAGGGCACTAAGTTCGAATTTGATATTTTAGTGGTCAAGAACGATGTAATAACGTGAAAAGAGCGGCAACATTTAAATAGTTGGTCGGAGGACATACAGTAGCATCAAAAATTTCTGTTAACTAAGCTCATTCACACTCACAGATCGAGTTTCAATTGAACCATATTGCCACCTTTTTCGCCATATTATCATTTTCCTTGACTACGATATTGTTTTTTTATTTTATTTTTATATTCTATAGATCAGAGGGTTTGCAAACCACTGTAGTGGCTTCCCTGAGCTTCCACAATTTTCTTGTGCATTTTCTGAGCTTCTGTACAAAGCTATGGGGGGGGGGGGCTTATTGCGTATATAACAGCGATTGTTCTATCACTTTTACCCCACTTCTGAAATACTAGTTGCCGCCCCCCCCCCCCCCAACCAATTTTTTTTTTTTTTTGGCTACTGCCTGCCTGTCAGAAAAGTTTCATTTCCATCGATATGGTACTTGGAAAATTACTCCTTATTACAAAGCAATTTTAACAATTTGGTAGACACGCCGGGTCTATTTTTCCAGGAGGGCTTTCGAAGACTGAGAAATAAGGGGGTCAGTCAAGGGTAAATCAAGGAAGGCTCTTGAATATTAAACTTAGGAACATGGAATTTTTTTTGTTAGCATCAGGAGAGACAGAGAAACAACTTTCTAAGTGGGTGTTGGAGCACTCGAGGACTGTATAAAAAGGGGTTTTTTTTTTCATTTTTATAACTACACAACCCCTCGAAAAATGAATGACATCTGAGTACTACATTGTAAAATTTTTTGGAAATTTTTTCCAATTGAAAGCATACCTCTAGGATCAACGGTTCACCAGTAAATGTCATACCCCTCTGTTTGCTATGCACCCTATATATATTTTTCCAGATTCTAATAAATGCATGCCTGACAACCACATAATGCTTCTGGGTAACTAAGATTTCATGAGGGCGCGGTAGCCCAGGTCAATCATATACTCGCCTAAAGTACCAGAGGATGTTTAGAGGTATCGCGAGTTCGATACCCTGTTCGTCCTTGTCAGAAAACTTCCCTGACACAGGGGTACAACAGAAACATGACCCCGCAGAAAAAATTGCTACCGCTGGGAGTCCTGCATTGAGGGGTTAGCGCACCAACCTCTCGAGGAGTATAGAAAACAACCTTGCCGTTCGGAATCTGCAATAAATTTTAGGTCCCGGTCTAATTAGCCCTCGTGTGCAGAAAGAAATGATCAAGATTTTGTGAGATTCCTATATATACACGTCTTTGACACGTTCAAAAACAAATACGATGCTTATATAATAGGATGAATCGAGACACTATCCACCTTAGATAAGGCAACCATAATTTTTTATGGGGACAGTGTATTATATTTTACCATAATTGTCAGGTTTTTCTTTCGTTATATCTCACTTTTATGTTGGGTTACTGTATTTTAGATATCCTTATTTTTATGGGAAATTTTTTCAGCAATCTCATTGGGCATTTTGCTTGTTGTGGTGTTTTGTATGTAAAAGTTCGCCAGAACAAGAAATTTTGTACTCCCTTCCCCTGCAGATGTCAATGTATCTCTAACAAAAATACTCTCCCTCCCCTTCTGTATCTTCGAGCAAGGCTTTTAGGTTAAGATCTAAGAAATAATAATATACTGTACTAATATTGTAGGTTGAAAAAATTCTGGGATCTAGTGCTGAAGTTTGGTTTTTGGTTGAGCGGTATGGGTTTACTCATATAGGCTATATACACTGCTGGCCACCCAAATTGCAACACCAAGAAAGACAACAGATATCGCAACAATATTTATTTTGTACATAACATGTTGACCAAGCATCAAATGATTAAATTTATAGACTTCTGTGAAGTGTGGTTCCATGCCAAAATCAGTAGCCAGAGTAGCCGCCATTGTTGGAGATCACCGCTGCCACACGCCTCGGCATTGATTCAAAGAGACTTTGGATGTGTTCTTGGGGTACAGCAGACCAAGCAGCTTCCACGCGTTGCCAAAGTTGATCTGGTGTGGCAGCTGGGGATGTAATCTGGGTCAATCGTTGAGCAACCATGGACCACATGTTTTCTATCGGCGAAAGATCCGGAGAGCGAGCTGGCCAGGGAAGCAATTCAATCTGGCGATTGACGAAGAACCTTTGGACAATGCGTGCCACGTGTGGTCGCGCATTATCCTGTTGAAATATGGCTGTGGGCAAGCCCTGAAGGTAAGGAAGGACAACTGGCTCCAACACCTCGGAGATGTAGCGCTGGCTTTTTAAAGTACCGGCAATGCATACTAGAGGAGTGCGAGAGTGATATCCAATACCGCCCCATACCATAATACCCGGTGCAGGACCAGTGTGGCGGTGCATAACGCAGCTGTTCAGCATCCTCTCTCCACGGTGTCTCCAGACTCGAATCCGACCATCGTGGTGTTGCAGACAGAAGCGTGACTCGTCAGTAAAGACAATTTCATTCCATTGTGCCGTCCACATCCTTCTTTCATCGCACCATTGGCAGCGGAGACGTCTGTGGTTCTGCGTCAAGGGTAGACGAAGCAATGGACGTCTTGCAGACAGACCACTCTGCTGTAAACGGCGTCGAATGGTACGCGCAGACACTGGATGATGCGGTACAGACTGAATGTGCTGTGCTATGGTTCGTGATGTGGCTGAGCGATCCGTCACTGCCATACGCACAATACGCCTGTCATCACGTGAAGTGGTGCACTGAGGTGGATGCGATCGAACACGTCGGTTCATCGTACCCTCCTGCATCCAACGATCACATATCTGCATTACAGTTGTTTGGTTTCGTCCAACGCGACTACCAATTTCCCTGAAAGATAATCCACAATCTCGGTAGGCCACTATCCTTCCTCTGTCGAACTCGGATACTTGATCAAAAGATGATCGCGTTTTATACGAGGCATAATTGATAGTTTTTTTGAAAAATCCACAAGAAAAACACAATTGGCGTACTTCAAATCGTCGAAATCTCCAAGCCTTAAATAGCGCTTTGAAGTGGCGCCACAGGCGCGCGTGATGTGCGTCTGTGCTGAAATTCTAATCATTTGCGTATCTCACCTCCGCTAATGCATGTTGTAAATTTCATATTATTTGCATGCTTCCTTCAGGGTGTTGCATTTACGGTGGCCAGCAGTGTATATACTATTTATTATAAGAAAGGTTACTGTTGGTGGTGTTGTTGTTTCATTTTTATTCCCGTAAGTCATATTAAATTGGTGTTAAATATATTTTTAATGTGTGAAGGATATTAGCCAGGATGCCCATACCTGTTCGAGCCGCATGAGGTAGAGTCTGATTCATAATCACGTGGACAATAAAAAAAGTGATTTCAGGTTACCAGACGTTTCCTTCGTAGCAACTCATACCCCCCCCCCCCTTCTATGCCTACCGATTTCCCCTTTTTGAACAGATTGTTTTGAATTTGGTTCATGACCTACGAGCAAATGTGAACTAATGATTTTATTCATGAAGAAAACATTCTTTGCAAAAACAGATTTCACAAATCTCGCATTGCCATGAGCTTTCTTTTCTCCTTCCAGTTTCCGTGCGAATATTCAGTTCATTGCATCATGCACATGTCCTCTTCCTTCCATCAGTTTTTATTCTCTTATGCATATGGTTGTGGAATGCTGATGAAAAAACCGAACGCTTTCTCTTGCGGTCGCGAAATCCATCTGAGAGCTGATCTGCGAGATCTAACCTAAAACTCTTCAGTGTCTTCGGCTTAGCGATCAGTGGATAATTAGTGACTGAGTAAATTATGAAACCATTGTTTATGGCACTATCAAGTGCATAACGAAACATATACTGCCACCATTTTCTGGATTTTCTCTCTGTACAATAATATTTTCATCTCTGGTCTGTCAGGTCGACACCTCCCATGTACTTGTTGTATGTTGCAAAAGCTTTTGGACAATTTACTTGTATTACAGAAGCTCCTTGTCTTCTCTTCACATTCACTATCTTGTGTTTGTTGTTAGTTGAGAGAAGCGATATTTGCTTTTTGTCCATCCAAGTGCTGCAAAGAAGATTACCTGCCTCATTACACTGTTCCACGTGGCTCTCCCCCTTTTCTTTTAGCTCAAGTTTTTTCATAGATGGAGGCATAAATTTTCTTGTCGGCAAAGCGGTCCCGCACGCGTACTGTTGAATTTTCAGAAGGTCCTTCATCAGTGGCACACTTGTAAAAAATCTATCAAAATAAAGTTCACGATTTTTTCTTTCCAAATTCTTCATGAACTTTATAACCACGTCGTATCCAAGGCCTTTGCCGGATTTTTCTGTTCGACCATCCTTACCACAGTACAGTTCAAAATCATGAATGTATCCTAAATAAGACGAGCATAACATTCACACCTTGATTCCTCTTTTTGCTGACTTCAGAGGCATGTACTGTACTATTCCTAATCTGCCTTTGAATTTCACAGTTGCCTCATCTATAGAGACTTCTTTGTATAGGAAAAACTTTTCCCAAAAGTTTTTCTTTTCCCAAAAGTTTTTCTTCAGTACCGAAAAGAATGGCTCCAACTTAGAAATCTTGTCTCCCGTTTCTTTGGATACATCAGATAGGTGAAACAATCGCGAAATATCCTCGAACCTTTTTCTTGTCATAATAGATTTAACTTTTGCATTACCTAAGATGGGGTTGTCAGCCCAGTAATCGTGTAAGCATGGCAGCTTTACCAGCCCCATAATTACGATGATGGCTATGTAGGCCCATATTTCTTGCAAGGTGTGTATGGGTATCCATTCATCCCTATTTCCTCTCGATTCCACATAAGCATTGTTGTTCCTTCGAATGGTTTCACACATTTCTGTGGGGTGTAATGTGATAGGCCTCCTCGTGGTGCACTCTGGGTAACGCTAAATCTATCACACGTCATTGTCTTTGCATATTTGTGCTCATATCATTCACATTTCAATAGCCCAGATTACATGTTAATTTTCATACACCTTACAATACTTTGCGTCTGTCTGTCCTGTACATGTCCTTGTCTTTTGTGTCCAACCCCACATTGTGGGTCCCACTCAGGCAGGGAGGGGTCCTCCCGGATGGGGCATTGCTTCTGGCGATGCCCCATCTGGGACGCTGTCTACCTGCGTGTTTGCCGTGCGTGGAGACCCATAAGGCTGGAGATGGGGATCCTGGTTAGCCTGATGCGCTAGCTTTGGCCTCGGATTCAGCCGAAATGGGAGGCCTGGATTTGCCCCGTCTGGGTCAATCGGCTGGTCACCTCGGTGGCTGAAGGGGTTACACTACTGGGCAGGTAGAGGGGCGGGGCCTGCCGGACGTCGTTGAGGTTTGTTGGTGCTGCTTCACGACGATCTTGGATCTGGAACATGTCTGCTCGCCTGTTTCGGTGGTGTATAGTTGCCACTAACCTTCATCAGTTACGTGTGCACGTCCCCTTGTAGAGCTCCATGGTGGGCATGATCAGTAGGGGCCGAACACATTATCTCCAAAATGGGAAAAATACAAAATGCACCAAAACGTCAACGAATAGCTATGAGTGAAACAATTGCCACTGAACCTGCTCCTATCATCTCATTTTTCTTCCTGCATTCTTCTGACACCGATAAACAGCTGGCTAAGGTATCGCCATTCTTAATAGACAAAGCTCTCTATGGCACAGTAGGCACATTAAAATCAGTGAAGGCCCTTCATTCAGGAGACCTTCTGATTGAAACTAGCACTCCCAAACAATCCGAACTTATTCAAAAGCTCACATCTCTTGGAAACATTCCCATAACTGTTAAAAATCCATCCCACGTTGAATTATTCACGTGGTGTGATTTCGGATACTAACTTGATTAACACGGATGAAGAACTACTAACAGAAGAGCTGGCGTCTCAAGGCCGCAAAGATGTGGTCATATCATGAGCCGCAAAGATGGCAATCCAGCTCCATCACGTAACATAATCCTGACATTCTCATCACCAACATTGCCGAAAGATATCAAGATTGGCTATTACAGCCTCAAAATCCGGCCATATATTCCTAACCCCGTAAGATGCTTCAACTGCCAGAAATTCTGTCACTCACGAACGGCATGCCGAAATCAACCCACCTGCGCAAAGTGCGGTGAGAAGGACCACATTTCGGACAACTGCACTAATTCACCATTCAAGTGCGTCAATTGCGGTGGCGACCACCCCGCATATGACAGGAAATGTTTGAAATGGAATGAAGAAAAAGAGATCCAAAAAATCAAGGTCCTTAATAACATCTCATATATCGAAGCACGCCGTCGTATAACCTCTAACCAAACTCCAATAGGTACTAGATCATACTCTAATATTGTAACAAATCCATCGTCAGCTAATAAGACTAACACTGTCACCAAAGCATCTATAACAACTCAGACGATTGTCATCATACGTTGAAATGTTGCCAGAGCATTATTTAAGCCGAAGGGCATGACTTTGAACCTATACATGCCGGAATCCGTGATGAATGAAGTCTTGTCACGATCTTCGAGCTTGACCGGCACCTGCCAATAGCCAGAGGCTAGATCAAACGTAGAGACATACGCGGCATCGCCTATTCTTTGTAATATTTGTTCAATAGAAGGTAACGGATATCGATCTGGAGCGGTAATTTTGTTTACTTTCTTGTAATCGACCATGAATCTCCAGTCCCCCGTTTTCTTCTTGATCAGAAAACACGGAGAACTCCAGTCGGTGGAAGTCGCTTCTATGATGTCGTCCTCTAACATCTGTTTAACCTAGTCTTCCACCAACTGTTCCTTCCACCGGGGGAGTGGAAAGGGAGGTCGAAATACAGGATTACCTTGAGTACAAATTTTATGTTCAATGACCTGAGTTTTACCAGGCCTATCACGAAATAAGTCCTCAAATTTTGACAACCTTTTTTTTAATTCATTTTTTTGTTCAAAAGAAAATTCAGAATTTTTGAATAGTGCATTAAGTTTTTCCTTATCAATTTTGCCACGATAGTGTTGGAGACCGCCTTTCAATTCATTATGTTTGAAATCTACTATAATTTCTGCTGAGGTTAAAATATCCTTCCCGCTCAGAAACTCAAACGGAGCTCCAGTGAGCACTATCAACTCCGCGTCGACCACACTATTTAGTATCTCGACCCAAGCCCTGATGACTCCCACGGGTCGACAGAACTCACCGGAGGCCAGTTGAAAGTCCCTTCCAGAATAAGATATAATAGCATTCTCATTTCGAGAAACTTTACACGCTAAGTCTGAGCTGATTACAGAACTATCTGCACCAGTGTCGATGTTCGCTCGCACATAAGCATTATTCACCTTGACTACAGGTCTCAAAAATTTTTGACGAGAGGATTTATAGCCAGAAGACACACACCTCCCCAAACTCGTTTCCCTGTGCCTGTGCATTCAAGGGACAGTTTCGGCGGACGTGACCAACTTGGCGACAATTATAGCAGACTAAAGGACACATAACTCTAGTACGAGGGCCTGTTTCAAAATTTTGTTGATTACTACTGCGTAAGGTCTCACTGCGTTGTGGGGTGATTTGCAAGGCAGTATACTGATCTAAAAGTACAAACAAATTTTGTAAGGACTCGGGTCTCCTTACTTCCAAAAAATTTCTAATATGACTAGGTAATTGTTTAACTATAAGTTCTATTTTATCCACAACAAAAATGGATGGATCATAATTTTGAAATAAATCCAACTTGTATGACACAAAGTCCAAATAAGAGCCTTTTACATACATCTGAGAGAATAGGGCCTGCGCAATTTCCATGCGAGTGTGAAATGGTGAAAAAGTCTCAAGTAGTAATTTTTTTAACCCATTCCAAGGGTCTAAATCGTGAATTTTTCTCCATTCTTCAATTCCAATACTTTTCCACCACGATCTAGCCCTTCCCTCAAAAGCACTAGCGACAAGTTCCACTTTATTGGGAACATGATACAAAGAAAAATAAGTTTCACATTTATCCAAAAATATATTAATACCAGCATCCTGGCCATTAAAGGTTAAATTACCACTCCTTTGAAATGATGGAGGGACTAAAGAGTTATCTAAATTCAAGGGAACCGGAGCGGAAGATGCCAAACAAGTCCCACCTCTATTCACATTCAAACTTTCTGAATGGCCAACTTCTGGCTCAATCTGAACAAAATGACTATTAGAGTCACGATAATTAAAAGTCCCAGGCGTACTGGTGTACACATTCCTATCCATAATTTGAAATTTGATTTTTTAGTTACTTAAAAAAAAATTTTTTTTTTTTTGAAAAAATTCGTCGATCTCCAAAAATGTAACAAATTGCACACAATTATCAGATTACCAGATCCGAGGTCGAGCCCCCAAGATTATATGCGACAACCCAGCATAACTACCCAGGATTCTGATCTGGCGAAATCGGTGCAATCGATACACAAAGGAGAGAGACAAATGATTTCAAAGAAATTTCTAGTTTTTAACAAAAGTAAATTTATTAATTCTTTAACAATTAAATAGGTTAGGAATAACAGAATTATTTCTCAATTTTCATACCGTACACCAATGCAAGTCCGTTGTCTCATCAATCTAGTCCGACTGCAGGAGTTAGGCGATCTTTATCGGATCACACGTGCCTTGACGTCGTCGACCTTGGAGGAAGGTCACGATCCGAGATGAAACCTCACGTGGCGGGAAGAGCTGTAAACACAACGGCCGAGATGACGATCGGAAGCAATGATCGATGCGGAACCATTCATCGACCTTGTCGGAAGGTCCCGACCCGAGGCGGGAAGAGCTGCAAACTCGACGGCCGGAAATGACGATCGGAAACGATGCGAAACCATAAGACGGATGAACGATGACAGCAACCGGGAACGACAACGATTGACTAGAGATGTGGCATGATGGGTCCGGAACCAGCCGGCGATGTAATAGCAACAGAGGGACGAACTATTTCATACTTCAGATGACTCACCCAAAGGTGACCACCTTCACCTAAAGGCCCGTTTACACGACGCAAGCGCTTTAGTTGGTAACTTAATTTTTAGTTGCCAAGTACGATACAATGTATGCAGACGATAAGGGCCGTTTACACGGCTTTAGTTGGCAAGTGCAGAAGTGATTTAGTTGGTAAGTGAGATAAGAACGGTTCTATTTTTTCCGGTTAAGTAGACCTATGCGCATGCGCCAGTGGGCATGAACTGTCGCTCTGGAGGGGTCTTTTTGCTCTCTCACGGAGGGGTTTATTTTGATCTCAAGCGTGAACCTGTTCATACTCCGTCGTCTCCTGAAGTTTCGCTAGAATTCCGCGGAAATATTGGATGGTGAGGTGGCCAGAGGACACAAGCTTCAAGTTTGTTGAAAAATATCTTCGCCATGAATGTTTGTTGAACTATTGAAATGAAAATTACCTTAACAAACAAGCTAAAAATTATTCGATGTTGGAAAAAGCTATGGAATATTCTGTCGACGTGATGTCAGGAATTGAAAAAAATTGAAGATTCAAAACATATATCAGGTGGGGAGGATTAATATGTTAAAAACTGGAGAGAGGGGGGTTTCGAATATTTCTCTCGTCCAGAACGAATTTGCTGCCATCTGTTGTAAAAATACATGATCCAATATTTAACATAAAGATGTCATCTCTATAGATTAAATTAAAAAATAATAATGATTTCGAAAATTTGGAAATAATTTTTGTTTAATGAATTTTTATTATTTAATTTTTAACCCTTAGAATTTCCTACGAATGCCAAGAATCTTCTCCCGTATTTTCGGCTTCCATAATTCATAATTTATCTCCTCGTCAACTTCGATTAAAATATCATATAATCGATATTTACAACTTAGAGGAGAAATAGAGAAATCTTATATTTCTTCTCGATGACTTACATAAGTTTATAATATGTTGTGTATTCTTTTTTCGCCTGTGGTGTCATCTCTCGCCCCCCCTTACGTGGGTGGCAGAGGTGAAAAAAGGGGACAAGCAAACTGTTTCCCTTGCGTTACCTACTTCTTGCTCAGTGTGTTGCTCTCGCGCAAGTGAGAAAAAAGTTTCCCCTTTTTTATTGAATAAATTTATATTCTTTAAAAAAAAATCATATAATGTGGCTCTGATCACAGTATTCGTAAGTTCTACCTGATCATCTTCATCCATCGTTACGAAAGCTATGAGCTTTAAAAAAAGCACCTCTCTGAATGCCAGATAAATAAAAAATTATTACTATTATACTCCCGCGCGTTGCGTCTGTCTCTCTCCGTGGATTTGAGTAGACTGAAGCGTGCATGCGCTAACTGCGCTCACCTCCGCAAAAATTATCCAATGAGCGCCTACTTACAACTTATCGTGTGGACAGTTTCACGAAGAATCGGTAAGTTAAAATTAAGTTGCCCACTAAAGCGCTTGTCTCGTGTAAACGGGCCTTAAAGTGATGTATCTCGAGTTGAAAGGCGAGAACGAATGCCGGTTAATACGAAGTGGCGGCGGGAATTTATACCTATAAAAGGAAATACGGAACGATCCAACTCCTGGGACCGACCATCTCAGAAAAATACACATCAGAGCACAGCCAATAGGAAAATACAACATCTAATTTATATAAATAAATGACAATAGATTTTTTATAGGAACTTTTGCAAAAATAAGAATGGCAACAACAATAAATTAAAATGATGATGTGATCAAGATCACACATTTTACCGGACTATGAGCAATGAAAATATCACAGACTAATTGAATTAACCGTGCACGGTTATAAAAGGTAAGGTAACATAAATTCTATTAAAGATTATACAATTACAACTATATAAACATGTTTCAAAAATAAGAGAGAGGCAGGTTTGGCAAATTCCCCAAAGGTTCCCAACTATTGTTACATTCTCCCTCTGACCAAGAAAAGAAAAATTCAAAAACATTTGAATCTTTCGTACAATTGGAGATAAAGGAAAAGAAAGAAAAATTATATATATGTTGGCACAGACATCGTACACCACCACAGTGACAAACTCAAACCTTGTAAAATCATATACAAAAGTTAATATAATGTTACATTACAAAAGGTGTATAACGTGCAAATTTTTATTTTTTTATTCAGGAACTTTTATTCCCTATAGTACGACGAATATCCCCTTGTATAAATTTATTACCATTAAAACAAAAATTCTCATGAGTGAGCCCTTGGAGATCCCCGTATTTGAGCACCTCAACCATGCTCCTAAATTTAGTACCATCTGGGGCATAATAATAGACATCCGTCCGAGGTCCGATTCTCCTTTTGACCAATACTCTCTGCCAACCTTGACGAAGAGGAACAATGAGCTTTGAAAATCTAGTTCCCGATTGGCGTGAAGGAAGGACCTTAGGAACAGTTTCATCAACTGCGATATCTAATTGGATAACATTATTTGGAACTTGATTATCCTCAGAAACATTCAAAACATGCTCACTGTTATTAGGATTTTGATCATGAGAATCCTCAGCCACAGAGACCTCCAATGCCTGACAGGAATCATTCAATTTATTCTCATTTTCAATAAATTGTTTCAAATTACAAATATTAAATTTTCCTTTACAATTATTATCGAAGTCTCTAACCAGACATACTACAGGAGAGAGTTTTTTATAGATTTCATAAGGACCCTCCCACCTGGGCATTAGCTTACCCACGATATTATCCTGGGCTCTTGACCTGAAGTGAGTGCGAACCAAGACATGATCACCTACCGAAAACTCGTGCTGAAACCTTCTCTTGTCATAATAATATCTCTGACATCGTTGTTGTCTCCTCACCCTCTGATGGACTTGCTGAACCAACTCTTCGGGCACACTGGCCCTATCCCATATGGGGGTGTCCAAAGCCCAATCGAAGGGTAAGGCGACTTCTCGACCCAAAAATAACTTTGAAGGTGTCAGCCCGGTAGTCTCGGAGGGTGCGCTCCTTAATGCTAGACCAAAAAAAGCCAAGTTCTTGTCCCAGCGATGTGAGGGAAATTGCGGATACCATCGCTGCCTCCAGTGATGCGAACTATCCCCCATCATTTCATCCCATTAAATCAACGGCCGAACGTACATCGTGCACCTTCCGGCCTTTTACACCGGAGGGATACAATTAATTGTTCACCCTTCATGAACTGACGACGGCCTTGCAGCGAAGTTCTGACTCTGCTGTAGGGGCCGAATGTATTCATTATTCCATGATTCGATCTCTCATCTGAATCGCTCTCACATTTACTCATATCGTTTAATCGGATCTGGGTCAGTCATTCATTTCCTGACACCTGGCGAGCAGCCATAGTTCTTGCATTCCCAAAGCCTGGCAAAAATCCTCATCAACCTAACAGTTACAGACCTTTTTCTTTGACCAGTTGTCTATGTAAGCTCATGAAATGCATGGTCAACTATCGCCTTATGCACTACCTTGAGGTTAACAATATTTTATCGAAACATCAAAGCGGCTTTAGACGGTTCAGGTCTACAACATGCAATCAGTTACGCTTTGAGACATCAATAAGACAAGCATTTGGGAAGAGGGAGCATATGCTAGCCATATTTTTCGACATAGAAAAGGCCTACGACTATACTTGGAGACACAGAATTCTTTCCGACCTCTATAAATGCGGATTGCGGGGCAACTTCCCTATTTTTTCATTAAGAACTTTCATTTTCATTAAGAACTTTCTTGCTCGCCGCATCTTCCAGGTACGGATCGGAAGCACATTATCAGCTCCCCAAATTCAAGAACAAGGTGTACCTCAAGGTAGCATTTTAAGTGTAACACTTTTTATTTTAAGACTAAACGGGGTGTTGAACCAACTCCCGTTGTCTGTCACTGGCGCACTCTACGTGGATGATCTGTTGATATCGTATCAGTCAGTGAATATGAGGTCAGCCGAGAGACAATTGCAAGCCACTCTCAACAAGATCAGCAAGTGGGCTCATGATAACGGCTTCTCTTTCTCCGCCGACAAGACTGTCGCTGTGCACTTTTGTCGGCGTCGAGACCTTCATGATGACCCACAATTGTTCCTAAACAATAATCAAATACAAATAGTAGAAAATACTAAATTCCTCGGCATCACATTTGACAGTAAACTCACTTTCAAATTTCAAATTGTGCAACTAAGAGCTCGTTGCATGAAGACGATGAACCTCTTGAAGGTAATCTCGTCTACATCGTGGGAGCAGACCGTAAGTCGCTCCTCCACATATATAAGGCCCTTGTAAGATCGAAGCTCGACTACGGTTCCATTGTATACGGGTCAGCATCTCGGAGCTATCTGAGTGTGCTTGACCCAGTTCATCATCTCGCTCTCCACATTTGCTCTGGAGCTTTCCGGATGTCTCCTACGGAGAGTCTGTATGTTGAATGCAATGAGCCATCTCTTACAACAAGACGCCAACAACTTTCTTTGAAACATTATGTCAAAATGAAGTCTTTGCCAGATCATCCACTTCATAATGTCACTTTCAATCCGTCATTTCATAGACTTTTTGCTGCTCGCCCTTCATGTGTTCCATGCTATGGTCTTCGTATGAGGTCACTCATAGAAGAACTACAAATAAACATTAGTTGCGTGGCCCCAGTTGCTGGGCAACTGGCACCATGGGAACAGTTTCTGCCAGATGTCTCTCTATCATTATCATCATATCCTAGAGCCACCACAGCAGATGTCATATATCGATAGATATTCTTTAGGCACAGGGGTAGGTACAACAGGTGCTTCCCGATATATACCGACGGCTCCAAAGGCCCTGGGCATGTCGGTTGTGCCTATATCTTACGTCATATAAGACGCAAACGCCACAGACGATGCATCATTTATAGTGACTCTCTCAGCTTATTGCAAGCACTGTGTTCCGGCAGTTTTCACACTCATCCATTCATTCATGCCATTTTTCATGAATTGAATTACCTCATTCATCACGGTACCACAGTAAAATTTTACTGGGTACCAGGTCACGTTGGAATACCGGGCAACGAAAAAGCAGACACAGCAGCTCGAACAACAACTAACATTGACAACCTTTTGGTACCTGCCAGAGACCACTTGTCAATCCTCCGCCGCTGGCAGGATCATTGGAATAATCAGATAAATAATAAACTTCATGCCATCAAGCCCACACTTGGCCATTGGCGTTCGAGCTGCAGAACTAACTGAAAGGAGGACGTTCTGCTTGCCCGGTTACGCATAGGACACAGTCGCCTCACACAATCATATCTGTTATTACGGCAGATTCAACCAGAGTGCCCTCATTGTCAAAGTCCATTGACCATTGCTCATGCTTTTACTTGTTCGCATCATCGTCATCATTTTACGACCAGTTTTGGTCAGAATCATCTCTCAATTCATGGCATTTTATCTGACCATTGCGATGACCATCTCACATTTTTAAATTCATCGTTGCCATTGGTTTATATGACAAATTATAGTTTTACGTTTCACGTCGCTTTTTATCATGGACAGTTTTTTTGATATGACCAAAGAACAATTTTTATATTATCATTTGTTTTGGTGCAGTTTGACCAAATTGGTCCTACAAATTTAAAATCCAATCCAATAAACACATTTCTGTGGTGAAGAGAAGTTTGAAGTAATCCACTACTTTAGCACCAGTAGGAAGCTTGTGAGCTTGTCCTGAGATTCCTTCAAAATCATTCAATTCAAATTTGCTGGCATCCACATTTTCATTCCAGGAAGTGTTTTCGTTGTCCTCTTTGATTGGTTCATTTTCGGTTGTCGTAGTATCTAAAACAGATATATCAGCATTATTTTGATCAGATATGATGGATAGTTCAAAGTCATCCACATCACTGTCAGATGATTCCCCTGAAGAGCCGGTCTGAATCTTCTTGAAACAGAATACGACAAATTTCGTCATCAACAAGACTTTCTTTAGGCATTTTCAAAACGTGAAAATAGACAATGAGTATGACCGTACAGAAACACCAGATATCGAGATCACCGAAGTAGGGAAAAAACTGAGAACGACGAAACAACCAAAGAATTCACATTTTGATATAAACAGAATGAGAGGACTAAAGGTGCTACAAAGCAACAGGATAAATCGAAGTGATGGCCACTACCCAAATTCTTCTGCTATTGTTGTAAGCGTCCTTGTATTGAGGTAGTACATGCCAAGCCAATTTTTCTTGGAACAATACAGGTGAGGGGCCTATACAGGCACCCTTTTATATGTCTATTATTCACTTTGTGAAAGTGAATTCTTTAGTCAAGCGGAGCAGAGGCTTTAAATGTGAGGGACAATAAATGGTGTTTATCAACATCTGTTCTCATGTTCTTATCACTAATATTAAGCCCAGTAGGGTGCTGAAGTCACCCAGAACTTTTTGAAAGCACTAAATCTGCGGAAATAAAATGTAGTTTTACTGATTTTTATTTTACTTTTTTTGGGAGAAACTTCTTATTTTCTTGGTGTGCATATGTTTTGTTAAAAACACAAACACACACAAACAGCAAAAAAATAAAAAATGAAATTAAAAAAAAACAGAACACTCTAACTTTTTAGTATTGAAGAAATCATTTGAAATTCTACGAAAGTTAATGAACAATAAACATGCTCAAAAATCAATAATATTTATTTTTTTTATTTGACATTGATTCCTTCAGTTTCTAATAAGATCGAGATTATAATAGC
Organism: Pholcus phalangioides; assembly: GCF_987345545.1. Taxonomy (NCBI): domain Eukaryota; kingdom Metazoa; phylum Arthropoda; class Arachnida; order Araneae; family Pholcidae; genus Pholcus; species Pholcus phalangioides. The sequence continues at coordinate 65,999,892 of NW_028301610.1, read as the reverse complement.
TACATCTGAATTCACACATATATCAAGTAGACAAAAATTTCCTTTCGGGTGAAACAATATACCATGAGAAAACCAGACTAAGTTCTCTTATTATTTTGGGTCAAATTAAGTTGGTTTTCTCTTGGTATATCATAAAATGAGTTTTTCATAATTTTATTTTTTCGGGCATTTTTTTTATGTGGTCTATTCTAGTAGAGAACAATGCTCCGCGAACTCGCCGTAGCATCAAAAGGTCAATTTCAACACCATCCTCCCGAAAAAGGAGAAATGCATTTTTTTTAATAATTTGCATTACGTGAAAATTGAATTAATTACAATTTCACAGCACAAAATGTACCATTCATTGCAATGATAGTAAATTAAAATTAAAAATGATCCTGCGGACCCCTTGCAAAGTACTCACGACCCCCGCGGACCACAGATTGGGAAACACTGATCTTGACTATATAACATCATTAAACAAAAACCTACTTTTTTAATGACCTCCACATATTTATAAGAAAAGTCATGAAGATATCTATAATACGCTCGTACAATTTTGAATTTTCATTAGCTAAATTGTCTCAGCACCCTAGAATTGGTTCAGAAATCAAAAAATTTCTTTATAAAGCTCAATACGAGCACCCACAGCATATATGCCAACATTAGCATGAAACCTATAAAAAGTGGTGAATGTTGAGCTTTGCCATGGTGGTAGAGGCAAAATAATCATAGTTAAAAATTTTTAAAATTTTAATTTCATTTAAATATAACACATTTGGTACTGGAACTTAGGCGTTCAGGCCACATGAGCCCTTTTCCCCAAGCATCCTTCTGAAGTCGCAGAGTTCCTTAGTAATTTTTGCAATCCCATCATGCATGCACCGGTGTGGGTCGCATATACGAAGGTCTAGCAACCCTGGATGCCCCCACTCCTGTTTTCTTCGTATCAGAATTCCTACTGCTCTGTAAATTTTTCTACAATCTGAGTTTGCCTTCCTCTCGAACTCTCTCACATGCTTATACAAATTTATCGTTATGGTAAAGATTAGTGAGGAAGGATATGTAATTTTAAAAATAATTAAAATATATAGCGCTAGAAACTCAGACTTTTATTTTTTTAATATAAAAGACCTACACATATTTGAAAAATAAACTATTTCCGAAGTATTTTGAGTATCTTCTGTATCTTTATAGTTTAGTATTTTGAGTATCTTCTGTATCTTTATAGTTCAGTATTTTGAGTATCTTCTGTAGCTTCATAGTTTAGTGCAGCCGTCTATAAAAAGCATGGAGAACCCGTAGCAGTTACAAACATGTAGGTCATAGTTGCTAACATTTCAGATGTGTTGCTCTTCCCATCTCAAGCAAATATTTTTATTCGACTGGTTTTTATATTTTTTCGTGATGAAATTATAGTAAAAACAAATTCGCTATTTGTAATGATTGTAATTTCAGTTGCATTTTGAACTTGCAACAAGTGAAAAAGTTCTATGTATTTTGGTATAGGATCCAGTAAGGGCTTGGTAAACAAAGATAATTTGACTGTGGGAGATACTTGATTTGACATTTACCATGGCCTATTTTTAACTACAGTGAAACAAAATGTATAAATTTGTTTTTAGTAACTAGACTGAACATATTTCCCCGAGAAAAATATGGGAATTCAGGATCCCAAGTGTGTTATGGGAAATCACTAGTCAATTGGGATACTGCCAATTGTGTGTGACTGAATGAGCTGAAAATTTTGGAAATTAAGCACTACTGCAAATCACTGTGGATTGAAATGCAGTTCATGAAAAGAAACCTTAATAATCTATTAATTAAATTTTTTTTTTGAGTGTTAGTAACCCAAAATTTCTGTGGAAGAAATCCTTGTGCTCCTTCAAAGTCTGATTATTCGTACACACCCCTGATTTTTGCAGTGCAAAATAGTGACAACTGCATAGTGTGACAAAACTGTGAATATTCAAGGTAGAGTTTTTACAAGTTTTTTATAAATTTGGTTTTTTTCTTCCCCCAACAGTTTCAGAAAATTTTTTACAATTTGAACAGGCATTCTAATCTTTTATGATTTTTTAAAAAATGTGCGTTTGTGTGCAATCTTGTTGGAATGAAACAAATTTACACTGTATACAGACGCTGTCTCTTTGACTGCTGGTAGATAGCAGAAAAGTACCACAATTTTCGGTATGTAACCCACGGGGGGGGGGATGCTCAGAAACAGGAAAATTTGTTATATGGCCCCTCATTCAAGGACATAGATATCTCATTGCCTTATTCTTCAACACCCGCAGGTTATATCAATATAATATAGCAAAATGCTTCATTTGTACTTCAAAGTAAAACTACTTTTCAAGGTTACGTGATCATGATAAATAGTAGAAAGAGAAGGAGAAAAAGAAAAAAGTTGGGGAGAGGGTTTCTTTGTACTTTTTTTTTCTTGGAACTAGAAAGGAATGGGATGTGTGAACCAAATTTTTATGCATCCTTTTCGGAAATTTTTGGTATTTGATACACTATAGAGTGTCAGTGGCATCTCTGCCAGTGCTGCCCGAGATAGTAGAATTGCTTTGAACTTCTCGACAACTATTTTGTGTGTTTTCTAGAACAAAAATAACATAGCTACATAATAACTTGCTACATAATTGGAAATGAAACATTTTCTGAAATGAAACATAATTTCAATTCAGCATTTCCTTTAAAATTGTGATAGAGGATGTCTATATTTAAGACTAATAGGAAAAAAGAAAGGAAATTATAAAGTTCTGGAGAAACACCAATAGTGGCTTCGGATCTGTGAGATCCATGACAAAAAATTGATCATATAATCAGAAATGTATATTATATTGATCAGGAAAGAGCCTCCCTTAGGAGTGTGTGGTAGGTAAGGTCACATCGGGCCCAGCTCTCACAGTATAATTATTGGAGGCTTTCATCAATTCTTAAATTATTTCTTTCATTAATTCTGAATTTTCATCAATTGCAGAATTATTTCTTCCAATCATTTTTAATTCATCAGTTCCAAAAGTTTCAGGAATTGTTTCTCTCATTAGTTACCTTAAAATTACCTTAGGATTTTCATAAATTTTTTTGCCACCAACTATTAATGTAGAGCTGGTGGAGGCGACATTATCCCTAAACTTTGGAGTGAGTGATCATAAGGAAATTCGAACATGGATCTCTCAGATCCATCGCTATCATCAGAGTGTTAATGCAATGGAACTCTGTTTAGGGGCCGTTTACGTCAACAAATTTTTAGCCATTTTTGACCCTCTCCCCTTGTCAGCAAAAGTACGCAAAACTCTAATTCCCCTCCCCCCCTTGTCAGCAAACTTTCATCACCACTGCCCCCCTACCTCCTAACACATATTGGTGGGATCAGAAATGTACGCGAGAGGGGGCATAGGGGGGCTCGTGCGCCTTCCCCTCAGACACAAAAAAATAAATTTTTTTTAATGTAAAAAACATTAAAAAAAAAAAAAATTAAAATTTCGAAAGAAAATACCTTTATATGTTATTATAATCGATTTCTGTTAATTTCAATGCTATTTGAATGGTAAGAACTCAAAGTTCCTCTTTAATAAATTCATTGCGACCCACCCTTCTAGCCATATATGGTAAACCCTTGACCCATGGACCAAACGTGGCCCTGAAGGTTATCTGATGCGGCTTGCCCCCCCAAACCCAATTTTGTAAAATTGAACTAAGCACATTTACAGTTCGCTTAAATGACCCGTAGGACAATCTAAGAGCATTTAAGTGGTGGCCCATTTTTGGATCACTGAAATAGGCCCGTGGCACATTAAAAGATCACTTAAGTAACCTGCGACACAGTTCCAGAACACTTAAACGATCCGTCGCACGTTTAGAGATCCCTTAAGTGACATGTGACACAATTTTAGAGCCTTTACGCATCCCCCCCCAGTGCGGTTCAACATCACTCAAGTTGTAACGTACCATTACCGCCAAAAAAAAGATATTAATCAAAAAATCACTGAAACAAAGAGAGTAACATGCAGACAACATAACGTCTACCTGCAGTAGAACAGTGAACAAAAAAAAATTTATCTATTAAACCTTTTTCCTACAACACGATAAATGTCTCCCTGTTAAGACGTATGACCATCAAAACAAAAGTTGTCAGCCTCAAGATCTGCATCTTGTTGACTAAGGTACGAAATTTTGAACCATCAGGACCGTAATAATACACATCTATATGAAGTCCTATTTTTCTTTTTACCAACATTCATTGCCAACCACGTTGCAAGGGGACCACCAATTTAGAAAATCTGAGAGGATCATGGGAATGAGAGGTAACCCTAGTCTTAGGAAGATTCTAAGATGAGCGTTCTATTCTAAGACACAGATCTTTCCTGCTAAGATTCACTATTAGCAGAATGTCTGCTGAAACTCAAATTTTGACCACAATTATTAGCAATTGTACCATTACCCTGACTAGAATTATTTTTACTATCATTTGTTTGGTTAATTTCTTCCTGAGCATGGGAAATTTCTTGACTAGAATTTTGACTAACCTCTACACTCTCAGTGCTGACAACAAATACTTTAAGATCACAGGCATTATATTTACCAACTTTGATAATGTATTAAATAAACTATTGGAGAAATTTTTTTCTGTACAAGGAACGGGCCGTCCCATTTCGGTTTAAGTTTACCCATGACATTTCCTGGGGCACTAGACCTATTATGAGTTCGAACTAATATTTAGTCCCCAACATTAAACTCATGTTGGACTCTTTTATCATAATATCTTTGCCTTTGCTGTTGCTTCCTAACCCTCTCTTTGACTTGTTGAACCAAGGTTTTGGGAATATTGGTGAATTCCCAGATTGGAAGATCCAAAGCCCAATTGAAGGGCAAGGCAAGCTCACGACCAAGAAACAGCTTACAAAGAGAGACACCAGTGGTCTCTGAGGGGACAGAGTGAAGGGCTAAACCAAAAAAAAGATAAATTTTTATCCAAGGTACGATGGTTATATTTCTGATAACAAGAAATTTGTTTCAAGGTCTTGTTTATTCGTTCAGTCAAATTTGACTGGGCGATAAGGGGTAATATGTCTGATTTATTTTCAACACCCTACAGGTCTCTTTTACCAAATTTGAAATGAAGTTTTTTGGAAACTCAAACCCCTTGTACAATATTTGAACACAAACTTTTTGGCAATAACCGAGGCAGTTATCCTATGGAGGAGAAACACTTCTACGCATTTGGAATAATAGTCAACTATGACCAAAAGATACACATTTCATGACCAAAGATACACATACACTTAGCGTGTTGTTTATTTTTGGGTCATATTCTGCTGTGTTTTTGTTTTTTTTTAGCGCACGTTGGATTGCGAGATAAGTGTTTTTTTTTTAAATTATATTGCTCTCATTTTTTTTAAATTTTCGTTGTGTATTTTCGATCGACTTAAATTTATTTTTCTCGTTCGCATTTCATTTTCATTGTTTTTTCACCAGGTTTGTGTTTTCTCGCTTCTTTGATATAAATTCGTAGGTTTTTGGACGTTAGTGTTAGCAAACAGTGTATACTTTTTCCCGGGTACTCTCAATAACTTTGTTTTTCCTTCCATTTGGGCCTATTGTTGTAGTGTTAGTGATTTGAGATAGTTAGCTAATTCTAATAAGTATAAATTGTACTTCGTAGCTTAATACTTTTTTTTTCTATGTATATTTTACATTATTTTAATTTCCAGTTGACGTTTCTCATTTTCCTATTTTTAAGTATTATTATTATCTAGCTTTTGCAATAGTGTTAGTATGCCTCGACCTCGGCTAGTGTTGTGTAGAGCTTGCGACGGGAGGTTTCCTTGGTCTAGGGGTATAGTAGCTGATAGTTTCAATTGTAAAGGGTGCTTGGATAGGAAAACGCTGGAACTCTAGGTCGAAGCGTTACGGGAAAAAGTTAGGGTGCTAGAGGGCCCAGTTATAACCGAGCCTCTGGTCGTCGAGCTACCTTTTGATGAAGAAGCAATCTCCACAAACAACGACAGTTTAGAGGGCGAATGGGTGGTCATGGATAAGGTAGAGGGGGGGGGGGGATAGTGATAGGGGTTTAATCATCGGCGATTCTATGGTTAGGGAACTTGGGAACCGAGTGTGTAGGGATTTTCGGGGTTTCGAGCGCTGTCGTCTTCCTGGGGGAAAGATTGGCAACGTTTGAGACGTTTTTCATCGCCGAAAGTTGCCCTTGCGGGTGATTCTGTGGGTGGGAACAAATCAGGTAGGAGCGAATATAAGTGAGTCTCTGTCAGAGTACCGGGATTTACTATAATCCGCTAGGGAGGGGGGTTCAGATGTGGCAGTGATTCCAGTGCTGCCAAGGGGTAGTAGGGGATATAGGAGTAGGATCCACCAATTCAATATAGGCCTGAAGGACATTTGCTCCTCTCTTGGGGGTCATGTTCTTGGAGCTTCCCGCATTTACCGATAGCTGGCTTCGTTCGGATGGGATCAATCTAAATAAGAGGGGGGTCTGGGAGGTTTACGATAGTCTTAGGTCAGGTTTTTTACTCCCAGACCACGTAGTCGGGAATGCGGGTTAATTAATGATAATCACAACAGTACTGACGGGGAATTACCCACCTCTGACTTGGATGGCTTCTCGATTGACAACAAACCACCGGGCAAATTAAAATGTGTGTTAATAAATGCCAGGAGCTTGGGTAATAAGAAAGATTTTTTAGAAACTATGATAGTTGTGGAGGACTTGGATTTCATAGCCATTACAGAATCTTGGGCAAACGATGGGGATGAATCTTTCTTACACATCTCAGGATACAATACCTTTGTGAGATATAGATCTGATAGGAAAGGGGGTGGAGTGTTAATATACGTGAAATCATGTTTGAAGGCTAGATAGTGTAACGTGCAGAGAAGTGATATTGAATCTATATGGGTTGAGCTTGAGAACAAAAGACGTCATAAACTTATTGTTGGGGTTTGTTACAATCCACCGAATAGGGATCCAAACTACATTGCCAAATTTCATGATGAAATTTCCTACATGTGTAAGCGTAAGAGGGTTATCATACAAGGGGATTTCAATTACCCAGGTATTGATTGGGAGAACCTTTCATCTAGAGATCAGTATGAAAGAGACTTTGTTAAGTTGGTGCTCGAAAATTTTTTGTATCATCATGTATCAGAAGCCACTAGGCGTACTGCTATTTTGGATTTAGTTCTTACTAGTTCTGAGGATCTAGTTGAGCATGTTTTGGTGGGGGAAGAGTTTTCTTCGAGTGATCATCGTATTGTCAGATTTCACTTTCCTTGTGTAAGGTTGATAACAAAAGACTGGTTCCTTGTTTTCGGAGAACTAACTTTGATGTTTTGAGAGAAAGGTTTAGCGTTTTCAAAGACGGGTTGGAATCAGTAGGGGTGGTAAGTGAATGGGTAGAATTTAGTACGAAGCTGTCCTCTGTTTTGCACGACGTCATAGCCTTTGTTAGAAAAAAGCGTGTTTGTACATCACACCCTCTATGGTTCACGGATAGCGTGCGGAACCTTTATCTCGAAAAGAAAAGAGCATTCAGAGAGTATAAAAGTGGACGAAGTGACCTATCATTGTTTACTGATAAAAGAAGACTGTTGAGGAAAGCAATAAGGGATAGTAAAAAGGAAGTTGAATCTAGGTTGGCAGATAACATTGGCTCTGACCCAAAATCATTTTTTCGATACGTCAATAATGGATTTAAGGGGACAGTTGGCCCCCTCTCGATAGGAGGCTCTAGGGTAGAGAGCAATGAAGGCATGTGTAGTGCTTTCAATGACTTTTTCGCGTCTATTTTTAATGCAGATAATGATGTTCGATATACGGGTGTTGCATGGGGTAATAAAACCCTCAACGATATTCAAGTAGAAGACGTGGAGGTCCTAAATATTCTAAGAAATGTATGTGCAAGCAAAGCACCAGGACCAGATGATATCTATCCTCGGGGAATGTGCTAATTAATTGTTGGGGCCAGTCGCACAGATATACAGGAGTAGTGTTGCTGAGCGTATCAACCCAAGGAATTGGAAACTTGCTAATGTTGTTCCGATATTTAAGAAGGTTAGTAGAGAAGCTGTAATCAATTATCGTCCAGTGAGTTTGACGAGCTCCCTCTCGAAAATGTTGTAAATTATCATCAAAAGGCAGTTTGTGAAGTGGATAGACGAGAATAATGTATTGTCGGATAATCAGCATGGGTTCAAGAAGGGGAAGTCATGTGTAACTAACCTCCTTTGCTTCTATGATTACGTGACTAAGGCTTTGGGTAAGAGCAAAAATGTCGACGTTGTTTACCTTGATTTCCAGAAGGCATTAGATCGGGTCCGATATGGCAAACTCTTGAAGCGTTTACACGAGATTGGAATAGTGGGCAACTTGCTGAATTGGATAGAATCGTGGTTAAGAGATAGGTCGCAACGAGTTATTGTGAACGGGGAATTCTCTGGTTGGACAGACGTCACAAGTGGAGTTCCTCAGAGAAGTGTCCTTGGCCCCATACTTTTTTCACTTTTTATCGATAAACTCGATCAGGGTATTGATGGGATTACTAGCAAATTCGCAGATGATGTGAAGCTAATGGGGGTTATCGGGAATGAAAGCGATAGGGAGTTGCTCCAGTCCAACTTAAACAGGATTGCAGCATGAGCAAATGAATGGAGCATGACGTTTAGCGTAGATAAGTGCATGGCCGCTCATTTTGGTTCGAACAACCCACGGTTCTCTTACGAGTTGAATGGTGTCACTATCCCGGATTCAACTAGGGTCACCGATTTGGGAATTCTCATTGATGAGCACCTTCGGTTTTCTGAACATTGTTCAGCGGTGCTGAAAAAAGCGAATAGAATGTTTGGTCTCATTTTGAAAAAGGTCTCTTCGCGTTCTCCTAAAGTCATTCTTCCACTTTTTCGAGGCTTAGTTCATCCTGAACTGGAGTATGCTGTAAGGTTTTGGAGACCATACCTACAGAGGGACATAGACTTGGTTGAAGGGGTGCAGAGAAGAGCTACGCGTGTCCTTATTGGCACACAGGGCTTGAGTTATGAAGAGACACTTCATTTTTTGAATATGTTTACATTGGATGAACGCAGGTGTCGAGGAGATATGATCGAAGTGTTTAAAATTTTCAATGGGATGGACCATGCATTATTAGTACACCGCCAATCGACTGCTTTTACAAGGGGACACCAGTATCGATTGGTGGGGGAGAATGCAAGGCTATGGTGTCGCAGGGAATTTTTCTCTAATAGGGTTGTTAATAAATGGAATAGCTTACCCCCGGAGGTAGTAAATTGTAACACAATTGACACGTTTAAAAAGAAATACGATAAACATGTTGGGGTAAATCGAGAAGCTATCCATTCTTAGAATAAGACAACCATAAGTATTCTGTATTGAAGGCACTCTTGACAAAGCATCTGGAACCTGCATAGCAGAACCCTGATGATATTCAAATTGAAGAGTTTACTCCTGTACCTACCGTTCAGGTTCTTGGCGTCGAAAAACCAGACTACAGCCTTGTGGTCAGTCACAACTGGCACAGGTTCCCCAGAAAACCAACCTCTAAACTTATGGCAAGCCCTACTGCCAAATCTTCTTGTTCGGAAACAGAATAATTAAGTGTGCGACTAGCAAAAGCTAGAGGCCTTTCGCCCTTAGGTTCCACTTGCTGTAATACAGCGCCTATCCCAATACCTGAAGCATCAGTATATACACTGCTCAAAACAATTAGGAAGCAAGCAAAAAAGTGAAGAAAACCGCGCGAGACAGCCACGTATTGGCATACAATGGATAGTACACGCGTATCAATGCGCAATACAGAAAAAAGACGTAAAAAAATTTGGAATTAAGCTTTAATTCTTTGAAAATATGCAAAAAACAATGAAAAGATGATTTAGGGCAACAATTTGGTTACATGTAAACGATAAAAAAAAGTACTGTTTAGACATGATGCATGAGTTTTAATAGGGCGTGTGGTCTCCTCGAACAGCTAAGACTGCTGCACACCTGTGTGCCATGGATGCGATGAGGTTATCAATCAGACTTTGGGGAATACTGTTCCACTCCTCAAGAAGTGCAATCTGCAAGCCTCGGACAGTAGCAGGTGGCCTTGGTCGCGCAGCAATGCGTCGTCGATTCGATTCAGGTGAGGAGAGCACGCTGGCCATTCCATACGCTGTATTGTTTCAGCTTCAAGCATGTTCTCCAGCAGACGAGCTCTATGCGGTCGGGCATTATCATCCTGGAAAACAAAGGAATCTCCAATGGCTCCAGCGTAAGGGATGACATGAGGTCGCAGTATCTCGTCTGCATACCTTCGGGCTGTCAAAGTGCCATTCCGAATGATATGCAGGTCCGTACGTCCGCCTATGCTGATTCCACCCCATACCATCCAACCAGCTCGTCTGTATTGTGACCTTTCACGAACGAATGCGGGGTTATTTTGAGTGCCCCTGTCCCTCCATACCAGAACACGTCGGGTGTCACACTCCAGACTGAATCGGGACTCGTCTGTAAACAGCACTAGGCTCCAATCATGTTGCTCCCAATCTCGATGTTCAGCAGCCCATCTTATTCGGGCCTCACGGTGGCGTGGGGTCAACGGAATGCAGACCATTGGCCTACGTGCATAGAGCCCTCTCTCATGAAGCCGATTACGTACTGTTTGGCTGGACACCCTTCGTCCTGTTGCCAAGAGGAACCGTCTTTGCAGCTGCATAGCATTCTCTGTTCTGTTTCGACGGGCTGTTAACCGTACATACCGGTCATCAGTTGCTGTAGTGGCGCGTGGCCGACCTTGCCCTGGTCGACGTCTAACATTTCCTGTTTCTTGGAATCGATTCCACAGCCTTGCAACAACACTTCTGGCGACTCCAACAGCGTCCGCGACACTACGTTGTGTTTGCCCGGATTCCAGTCTGCCTATAACACGCTGCAACGTCCCTTATACAAATACAACGCCACAACATGTAAAATGCCCAACGAGGTGGCTGATAAAAAGATGCCCATAAAAATATGGATGATGAATGGGAGTTGCTTGCCCGGTTCGAAATATCCAGCAATAAAGTGGCAAACGACAAGTGGAAAATAATTAGAAACAAACTTTCGCATGAAATATTATTTATTCAATTAATTATATGGGGTAGTTAATTTTAACAATGGATTAGTTTATCTTGGAGCCCTCTATTTGACGTTAGCAGTAAAGATACTGGCTCACCAATTAGGTATGTCCTCACTGGTGCGTCTTCTTTCAGCAGCTTTCAACTTTCAATCTCGTTTTTTTTTTCTTTACCGCTGAACTCTATCGCATGCCTCAAGTGGCGTGTCTTTTTTCTGTCTTCACCTATACGGCTAAACCTTTCAATTCAGATGCCGATGCAACTGTCGCAGTGGATGCAATTTCCACATTTTAATGTGAAAATATGTGGGGGGAAAATTGCTCTATAAAAGACGGAATATATAGACGAAATCATTCTCAAAATTACTCAACTTCGGAATAAATTAAAAATTAAATCAAGTCGTTCGTCAACTTTACCCGAATATAGTCGAGTCAAAGAAATTAAGAAAACTGTATACGTCTATTTTGCCAAGTCGCAATCTAATACGTATTTAAATAATTTTTTTCGTTCAAAATTATAGTCAGCGCATTATTTTTCTCAAGTGTTTATTCATACATCAAAGCACTAAATCCGTGGTAATAGAAGTGAAAAACTTGAAATTTCCAAATTAAATAAATTTTCATAATAAAAAGTAGCAGAATATGATAGCCCAAGATGATCAGATTTAAAACATTTTCGCACACAATTCGAATATCAAAAAGGAAATTATTTAATATGTTGTTTCAAACAATGTTTAAACTTGAAATACCGTACTTTCGACAGTCAGTAACAGAAAATTTCCCTAGAAGAGAGTTTCTTGTACGCTCATCCCTAAACTCGGCGTGCTACTCGAAAGGTTGGTCCTGCGTACGCTTCTGGTTGCAGCTCTAATAATATTCATGAAAATAAAATCTGTATAAAACTGTACAGTTTTTGAGAAAATAGCGAAGATTATTACTGTGCTGAAGGGCACAGTCTGTTCCTCATAAATTCGGGCCCTGTGCAAACATTAATCTTTTCCCTCCCCCCCCACCCTTTTATATAACGTTCTTTGAAGCAACTTTTTTCCAGTCTCAAGCACAATGCTTGTTCCCATCATCAAAAAGGGTGTACCCTTATCAAGTTTGGCATACGACTGCTTGAAATCAGGATGATTTTAATCGTTGAATGTAATTTGTACAAAGTGTTCAAATTGGGACGTTAATCAAGTACTCGCAAACATGAAATCGGACACGAGCATCAAGCACTTTGAAAGCACCACAGTGCCCGCGAGCAGTAGGTTGAATATGTCTGCTACAGATTACAATTATGTAAAAAGTTTACATAATTACTCTCAAATTAAATTCCACGTTTGGAAATATTCTACGGAAAGGCAGGTTAAAAAAAATAAAGGAAAGAAAATCCAAATTTGTGGGCCTCCTAAAATTGCAAGGGCGAAGGGCACTTGCCCTCGTTTGCCCATGCAAGAAACAGGCACTGGTAAAGGGGTCTTGCATCCGGTAAGGGTGATCCTCCAACAGTTGACTAAGTATTATTCGTGTGCCTCCACGAAATGTTTAGAAAAATGTGGAGTCAAGAGTTTCAACAGCACGGTGGACCTTCGATGAAAGTGATATTCGGAGGGCGTACCAATTTATATACTTTGAAAAATCATACCATTAGATCTTATTATAAATAGCCCTCCAACACATCTGGTTAAAGTTCTAACGCCGTGTCTGGGTGGCCCCGCGAAGAGCTCGTGAATTATTTATAATTACACAGCAAACCTCCGTAACGCGAGCTCTTCGCCAAAACATGAAAAAGAAATCGACCAGCATTTTAACATGAAATTCTACCAAAAAATAATTTTCAAGACAATCATTTAATTTATAATTTTACAATTATAATTACCGTTAATTTAAATTTACCTTCAATAATATCACGTAATGCACTACGTGACCTGAAGCCTTCAAAAGTGTCAATGTTTTTTTTTTTGTTGACGTCAAAAATCGAGAAAAACCTTATGAAAACAACACTGAATCTTCACGAAAAGGAAAGGGAAATTGAACGAAAATCCAAACCTGGTGGAGCAGAAGGAAAAGGAATGCCTCTTAAAAAATGGCCGCCTTTCAACAAGTTTGAGTCACGCCTGAGTGATTTACGACACGCTTGATGACAGGTGTGCCAGTGGAAAGCGCATTGACGCAGAAAAGACGCACCAGTGTAGACATAGCTATTGATGATCAACAACAGTCAACCTGTGCAGCGATCGGACATCCGATGTTGTTAGCTTTTCCGTAAATACCAGAGGAGTTTTCTCAGTTGAGAACCGGAACACCTTGATCAGTTCCTGGGGGCCTCTCGGTTGAGGGCCGGACCACCTTGCTCAGCTCCGGGGGGGCCTCTTGGTTGAGGGCTGGACCACCTTGATCAGCTCCAGGGGGCCTCTCGGTTGAGGGCCGAACCACCTTGATCAGCTCCGGGGGCCTCTCGGTTGAGGGCCGGACCACCTCGATCAGCAATGAAGAATTTTGACTGAAGATTGTTTTATATTTTGATTCCGGACCTGCCGGAAAACGGATTCAAATAATGTAGATTATTGCATTTTAACAATTCAGCCTAAGGCCAATAGATACGGTAGTAAGACGGTGAACCGTCCTACTAGAGGGCTTCAGTTGAACAGAACAAGATTAGACGAACGCGGAATCAGCGCTGTTACAACGTACGGCCGGTATTTAAAGGAAAAACATCCGACCGCACGTGTCTGATCAAGCCAATCGGCTTCAAGGTCACCTCATTTGCATGCGATCGCAGGCGGACATCACGATCGGCCTTGATCGTCGCCATACGATCACAGCTGCAGACTAGTAACATTTGTGACAACAGATCACGTGACGGTGACTACGGACTTTTACGCCGGGGGATCATCGGCACGTTACAACGCCATGCCATGCCATGGATTCCGGTAAATCATGTTGTTGAGACATCAAGTCACCTTGTCTCAAAAAAAAATACTGCGCAATCGAATTTCACAGTTACGGCAGTAAAACAGACGTTTCTGCAACATCCCGATTTCTGCCCTTATCTCCTTTTTCTGGTTTTTGACGTCATGAACTTTGATATGCATATGAAGTTTTCTTCTTCCGTTTCCTGCTAGGCTTTAAATTATGGATGATTCATTTTATGTTACTTATCGGTATACATCTTTGCGTAATTTTGTTAAAACCACGTGCTCCCCTAATTGTTTTGAGCAGTGTATTTTATGTTTTCTGGTTGTCAACAGTCACACAACACAGGTCAAGGAATTTTTCACAATATCAAAGGCTTGTTGACTTATTTCTGTCCACTGAAATTCATTTTTCTTTCTTGTCAATTGATAGAGTGGGTAAGCTATATCACTGAAACAGGGAACAAATTGCCTATACCAACTACATAGGCCAAGAAAACGTTGTAGTTGTTTAACATTTGTAGGTATTTTGTAGTGTAAAATTACTTCTGTTTGACTAGGTTTAACATGCTACCCCTCACGAGACAAATTTAGACCCAAATACTCCAAATTATTTTTGTACTAATTAAATTTTTCTGGTTTTAACATTAAACCAGCTGTCTCGAGACAAGAAAAAACAATGTCTAAATTTTGCAAATGTTTTTCAAAACTAGGACTGTATACGACAATGTTGTCTAAGTAAAATTCTGTACGCCTCCCCTCCAAATGGCCAAGGACCAATGTCATCATATGTTGAAAGATTGCAGGAGCATTGTTTAGACCAAACGGCATGACCTTAAAACGGTACATACCGGGGTCCGTGACAAAAGTAGTTTTGTCACGATCCTGTAGTCTTACAGGAACCTGCCAATACCCTGAAGCCATATCAAACGTAGATATAAAGGCAGAATCGCCAATTCGTTGAAGTATTTGGTCAATGGATGGTAAAGGGTACCTATCAGGTGCTGTAATCTTGTTAACTTTTTATAATCTATGACAAAACGCTAGAAACCAGTTTTTTTCTTAATACAAGGCGAACTCCAACTGGTGGAAGCCGGTTCTATAATGTCATCTTCCAACATTTGTTTAACCTGTTCCTCCACCAGTTGTTTTTTCCACCTTGGTAAAGGAAATGGAGACCTAAATACAGGACTACCTTCTGTAATAATTTTATGTTCAATCAAGTGGGTTCTCCCAGGCTTGTCTCGAAAAAGATTTTCATATTTGGACAGTGATTCTGAACAAAAAAATCAGTCGTTTGACTTAAAGTCTCTGAAAGATTCGACCAATTTTTCTGTTTTTTCCCTATCAATATTTCCCTTGTATTGTTGAAGTCCTCCACTTAATTCATTATGTTTAAAGTCAACAATTAACTCTCACTTTGACAAAGCATCAACCCCCAGTAAAACCTCAACTCTGGCAAGCACTATCAAATCTGTGTCGACCGTACTATTTCGTACCTCGACCCGAGTTGTAATGACTCCAACAGGTTGACAGCACTTGCCCAAGGCCAACTGAAATCTACTTCCCACATAGGGTTTAATTTCATTTATATTTTTACGCATTTTTTGTGCTAACCCTAGGCTGATCACTGAATTGCCAGCCACTGTGTCTATTATAGCCCTCACAAATATCTCATTTATTTTGACAATTGGAAACAAAAATTCAAATTGAGAGGAGTTACAGGCACATCCCCTTCTTTTTATGTACCTGTAGGCTCGTTTTCCTGTTGAACCTGACGAGGTGGTGGACAATTACGAATTATGTGACCTTGTTGATTACAACCATGGCGACGGAGTCCGTGGAAAATATGGCCTTGATACACTTCGAACATTAGAATTTTGAAAAGGAACTCTTGGCAAATTTAAACTCTGAAAAGGTGTACCCTGAATTTTGAAGAGATTTATACTGATCCAACAAAACAAATCATTTTTGTAAGGTACTGGGTTGTCTCACCTCCAAGAAGGTTGTAACTCAAGGTGGAAGTTGTCTAACTATCAATTCAATTTTTTCAGTGATAGGTATAGATGAGTCATAAGATTTAAACAATTCAAGTTTATGCAGAATGAAATCTAAGAATGATCCCCAGAATAATTTTGTGAAAACAAGGCTTGTGCCAATTCCATTCATGTGTGATGTGCTGAAAATGTTTGCAACATCAATTTTCTGAAATTTTTCCAGGGATCTCTTTCAGTCATTTTTTGTAGCTCATCCTTACCTATATTTGACCACCATAACTGAGTCCTACCTTCAAACACTTACTACCACAATAATACTACACAATTTAACTTACATTTCTTTCCTTACAAAATTGAAATTGTGGTATCACATTTTCTCAAAAAGTTGCGAACATTGTCATTCTGCCCAGAAAAGATCAATCTTTCACTACTAGGACATGGTAGTCTAGTAAACAAATTACTAGAGTTGAGGGGAATCTCAGGTGAAAATACCTGCCATCTAACAAAAAATCAGGTTTAACCTGAATACAAATATTTCTATCCTGGGTAGACATAGGTGTACTTTCAAAGTACTGAGAATTCATAATATCAAAAAATAAAATTTTCTAGCAATATACGAAAAAGATTTAGTAAAATTATTTGCGTATGGGAAAGAGAAAAAAAAAGTTAATACATAAGTATAATATATATAAAAATCTCAAATCTAGATCGGGCTCAATCCGAACATTCAACCCGATCATCTAAAACCATTAATTTTTGTAAACGAAAAATTTCAATCTTGGATGTGCAATGCGATCGGAAAGTTCAACTCAAATTTGCATTATGATCACCAAAGAGTAAATTCAAATATTTGATGTAATCAAAAAAAAAACAAAATTTAAGTAGTGGAAATTCGAAATTGTCATCCGCAAAAAACAAGTTGGGATCGGTCAAGCCCCCAAATTATTGTAACGTACCGGCCGTCGTTACATCCCGTATTATATTTTTATCTTTCCTCAATAACAATGAAACAAGCAATATTTTTCCACTAATATTATTTATTAACACTAAAGTTTTTTTACACTTCTTAAAGGCTTAAACATAAACAAGTTTTTAACTTTGGTAAATATTGCACATAAGATAGATTAGGTCTCACCGATCTGTCAATCTGTTAGACGGAGTTCATTTCATCTACGCATCAGCGTCCAGTATCCCATGATGTCGAGTCTCGAGATGGTGTCTGCTCAGCATCCCGTGTGTTGGAGGTTCTATTACGGCATCAGCCCTGCTCTGCTGTCAAGGTCTCGCTTCTCCAGGTGACATTCGTGGTCTTAGATCCAATTACGAAGATCTCAAGGATTTGATCAATCGTTATCATCCTGTTTGCGAGGCAGTCCAGGAAACTTTTACGAAGCCCTTGGAGGCATGGAACATCAGGCGACATTCCCTGTTCTGTATTGATTACGATGACGGGAGTAGGGCTTGCCGCGGTGTTGCTCTGCTGGTTCCACATCACGTGTCATCGCGCCTTCTAACGTTACGTGTAACATTTTAATTTTATTTCCCGAATTCTATTTTTATCCTCAAGTTTTTTGACAGCACAAGGAAATAAAACAACAGAATTCAAATCAAGACATTTATTCAATTATTAAAGCTTAACACAGTTACAATATTAATTCAGAAATTTTCCAACGATATTAAAAAATTTAGTTTAACGTTAAATTAAAAATATAAACGTATCACAGAGACTTTTTCATATATTGCACTTATCTGGGGAAGGTCCGGAACTTCGGCATGTGGTTATAGGAGAGACACTAAGTCCGGTTTTGAAGTGGACGTCCGCTGAAACGAGACCTGTTAGAGGCCGATTCTCACTGGCCCTGAGATCGGTGAAGCCGGCTGGGAGCAGTGTTTCCCATTTCAAGGTGCACTGTTTCGAATTAGCACAACATCGGAACCAAGAGTCTGGCGATGCAACAGATGTGAATCTGTAGAAGAGACGATCGTCGGATGTCAATCCAGCGGGTGCTGAAGAGCTAGAGCTGCAGGAGATCGGGAAGCGATGAGGCAGATGTTGAGAACAGCCGTTATCGACACATCTATTTCACATAGTTGGCGATACCAACTAGACCAGGAACCCTGGGTAGAGACCTTTCCGACATCACCCGGTTAGCGTTAGAAGAACCAAGCCATTACTCTTATGTAAAGCTACTATTAAAAGTTCGGACCTGCCGAGACACAAATGCAAAATTAGATAAACATGATAGGATACGATTCCAAGCCTAAGGCTAGATGAGGCCACATTACATTAGACCTGACTAGAAGATTAGCACCACTGTGCTATAACATCGGAACACCGAACTCGTTAAACGAGTGAGGTGAAGAGAAATGCAACGAGATGTGATGAGATGTAATGCGATCGTTCAATAACCACAACCTGTATATATACACTAGTGGGGAACAAGTATTTTGGTCCACTTGGACCGCGGAAATACTCCGTCACATCATGAACACAAAAATCTCCGTCACATCACAACAATAAAATATTACGTCACAACAAAAAGAACATTGGCATAATTTGCATATAATTTCGAAATATTAGTATAAACATTAAATTACCGTTTGGCAACATGTCAGGCGAACTGGCCAGGTTCACCCAACACGACCAACGACAATTGGAAAAGTTTAACAACGGAGGTCCGCGGCCATCCGCCGGCAAACGAAATACCTATGTTAACACAAAACTCTGAACATACGAAGGAACACAACCTCCAATGAGACTAGGTGACATCTCTCCCGGGAGACACCAACAGATTAAGAATTAACAACAGGATAATAATGCTGAGAGATTAATTTAGGTGGGACATTAGCTGCCTGACCTGCAGTCTCATCCTCGTCAAGCAACTGGAAGACCCCACCCTCCATCCGAAAGACTAAGCGGACGAACTAGCCCATACCGGTACGCAAGCCGAGACCTTCGGTGGTTTCCGGTGGCTAAGCGGTCCCTGGGGCCTAAAAGTAAGTACTCTCTTGACATTAATTAAGGAAAACATGACCCGGAGGAGGTCATGTTACATACGCACGAACCTGCAAGCCATCACGGTGGAAATCTCTACAGGCCTAAGAGAATTAGCATCTGTTCTATTTATTTGCCACCAAATGACATCTTACAGAGAGATCTGATTGATCAATTACATCCACCATTTTTTCTTCTTGGAGATTTCAATGCACATAATATGATTTGGGGTTCTAACAGCAGCATCCCTCGTGGGAAAATGGTCGAACGACTGTTAGACTGCATGGACCTAGTCATCATGAATGATGCTAGTTTCATCAACTTCATCCAAAATTATTTACGGAAATCAGTGGTCATTATCAGTCTCACCCCATCACCATATTAAATACCAATGGCACTATCATCAGCGATGTAAAGAATATTGCGGACACCATCGCCGCCTATTTTGCCGCTGTTTCCAGTGATGTGAACTATCGAACTATCCCCCATCGTTTCATCCCATTAAATCATCGGCCGAACGCGATGCGTACACCTTCTGGCCTTTTACACCCTTCAGGAACTGACGACGGCCTTGCAGCGAAGTCCTGACTCAGCTGTAGGGCCCGATGCCACTGATTATTCCATGATTCGGCATCTCTCACCAGAATCACTGTCACATTTACTCATATTATTTAATCGGATCTGGGTCAGTTCGTAAAGAGGGAGCATATGATAGCCATATTTTTCGATATAGAAAAGGCCTACGACCGTACTTGGAGGCATGGAATTCTTTCCGACCTCTATAACTACGGCTTGCGGGGCAACTTGCCCATTTTCATTAAGAACTATCTGGCTCACCGCATCTTCCAGGTATGGATCGGAAGCACGTTGTCAGCTCCCCAAATTCAAGAACAAGGTGTATCTCAAGGTAGCATTTTAAGTGTTAAACTTTTTATTTTGCAGCTCAACGGGGTGTTAAACCAACTCCCATTGTCTGTCACTGGTGCACTATACGGGGATGATCTGTTAATATCATATCGATCAGTGAATATGAGGACAGCCGAGAGACAATTACAAACTCCACTCAACAAGATCAGCAAGCAGGCACATAATAATGGCTTCTCATTCTCTGCTGACAAAACTGTGGCTATGCACTTTTGTAGATTTCTTGACCTACATGATGCTCCAGAGATGATGTTCCTAAACAATAGTCAAATACCAATTGTAGAGGACACTAAATTCCTCTGCCTTACATTTGACAAAAAACTGACTTTCAAACTTTCAAACCTCATATTGCACAGTTAAGAGCTCATTGCATGAAGACGATGAACCTCTTGAAGGTCATCTCTTTGACATCGTGGGGAGCAGACTGTAAGTCGCTTCTTCACTTATATAAAGCTCTAATAAGATCGAACCTCGACTACGGCTCCATTGTATACAGGTCGGCACCTCGGAGCTATCTGAGTGTGCTCGACCCAGTCCACCATCTCGCCCTGCAGATTTGCTCTGGAGCTTTCTGGGCGTCTCCAATGGAGAGCCTGTATGTCGAATGCAACGAGCCATCACTGACATCAAGACGCCAGCAACTTTCCTTGAAATATTTTATCAAGATGAAGTCTTTTCCAGATCATCTACTTCATCGTGTCATTTTTAATCCCTCATTTCATAGACTTTTTGCTGCTTGCCCTTCATGTGTTCCGTCTTAGTCTTCGTATGAGGGCACTTGTGGAAGAATCAGAATTAGACATTAGTCGTGTGGCCCCAGTTGCTTTTCAACTGGAACCATGGGAGCAGTCTCTGCCAGATGTCTCTGTTTCATTATCCCCTAGAGCCACCACAGCAGATGCAATATATTGATAGATATTCTTTAGGCACAGGGGTAGGTACAATAGGTACTTCCCCATATATACCGACAGCTCTAAGAGCCTTGGGCATGTTGGTTGTGCCTACATCTGCTGTGAGGAGACATCCTTCAAACTTCACGACACATTCTCTATTTATTCTGCAGAACTGTTCTTCAGGCTCTATGTCATATACGATGCAAATGCCACCAACGATGCATCATTTATAACGACTCTCTCAGCGCATTGCAAGCACTGTGTTCCACCAGTTTTCACACTCATCCTTTCATTCATGCCATTTTTTATGAATTACATTATCACCTCATCCATCACGGTACCACAGTAAAATTTTACTGGGTACCAGGTCATGTAGGAATACCAGGCAACGAAAAAGCAGACACTGCAGCTCGAACAACAACTAACATGGACAATAGCCTTTTGGTTCCTGCCAGTGACCACTTCTCAATCCTCCGAGAAGTGATGCATCGCCGCTGGCAGCAGCACTGGAATAATCAAGTTAATAATAAATTGCATGCCATCAAGCACACACTTTCGAGCTGTAGAACTAACTGAAAGGAGGAAGTTCTGCTTGCCTGGTTGCGGATAGGACACAGTCGTATCACACAATCATATCTTTTATTACAACAGAGTCAGCCACAGTGCCCACATTGTCAAAGTCCATTGACCATTACTGATGCTTTCACGTGTTCATATCGTTGTCATCATTTTACGACCGCTTTTGGTCAAAGTCATCTTTCACTTCATGACATTTTAAATGACCATAGCGATGCATCTCACATTTTTAAATTCATTAAAGCCATTGGTTTTTATAACAAATTATAGATTTTTACAATTCATGTCATTGTTTTACTTTTCACGTTGCTTTTTATCATGCACAGTTTTAGTATCTTGACATGACTTGATGATTTTTCTTATTTTTATATAATCATTTGTTTTGGTGCAGTTTGACCATAAGTCCTCGTGCCAATAAGTCCAAAATCCAATCCAATTCAGTTGCATGTTTATGCGACCTACAAAAAAAAAAAAAAATTTAGGATTCTAATGGGAAAAATGAAACTTTTCCCAAAATTTGAAATTTCGACTCAAAATGAAATTGTGTATTTGAAGTTGCATAACAGATGAATAAAATATTTTAACATTAAAATATACAGGTTGTTCTGTTAATGGACAGACAAACTCAGAGGGTTGTTATTAGGCATCAAGAGGAACAAATATTGCAGTGGAACATGATGTCACAAACCATGTTGAGATGGTGAAAATCATGAAAAACACATGCAGGCTCTGAGTCTAGAGGAGGTGAATTTAACGCGCGGGACCCATTGCTTGGCCTCCACGTTCACTGGATCTCAATCTGTGTGACTTTCCTATGGGGTAATCTTAAATCACTTGTTTATACAACGCCTGTGGACACACTGGAGGATCTCGTAGCACAGATTGGCGTCGTTGTGGCAGACATCAACAGCATATCTGGCATCTTTGAGCACACGTCCGGGAATCATTTTTATGTTGTCGTAGACTGTGCAATGACACCAGCGGCTGCCACTTCCAAGAACTCTTCTAATAATTAATCAAATAAATCTTTTTGTCATTCCAGAACACCCTGTATAGAGAAGAATTGAGGCTAAACCTAAATTTCATGTAAATGTGAAAGTCATATAATGGGGTTTCTCTGTATAATAATGAAGCTTCCCTTGCAATGACATGTTCGCTTGGTTTATAAAATAGTAATTTGAATTTCACTGTATTCAATTGCTCATGGGCACAGTGCTGTCTTAAGAGCATCATGGGCCCCCGGGCCAAGTGGTTTTTCTGAGGCCCTACCTTGTAAATTCTAAAAAAATTCAACCTGATTTCAGTTTTGTGAGGCCCCTCTTCTCTGGTGCCCGGGTGGGCCCATGCGTTAAGACGGCGCTGCATGGGCATCCTTGACTCTAGTTATCAGTTTATAATTGATTGACCTTCACTGAATAGTTTAATGAATGCTACAGTTCTAAAATAACTCTACTAAACTACCTAATTAAACTAGTTTCTGTTCTTCATTTTGATAGTTCAATTTTCAGCTTTGTCCATCTCACATTATTTCTTTCATGATTCTTCATCATCACATAATTCTGCATTGGTTTTTTTTTCTCAGTTTTTTGAATAGAGATATATATTGAAAAAGTCTTATGTGTTCATTGCTGAATTTTTCAGATAAAGCAGTTTTCTGAAGCCTTTGAATCTCTTGAGAAACATTGTGAGCTTCTGGAGGTGAGAAAGCAACAGTTAGAAGATTTGAAGAGCTCTTTAATAGCTGATATTGAAAACATCAAAGACAAGCTTACAGAAGGAATCAGCTATTCTCGCAAGTCTTGAGAAGTATGCCGTAATATAATTTTCACTTTACATTGTAGTATACACAAACATATTCGTAATATAATGATCTAATTCAACAGCTACTTCTGTTTAGTAAGCAATTAACATGGAACTGCGCAAAAAAAAATTTGAGATTACTATTATTATGAAAGAAAATTATTTAAGTTGGAAAATGCAACTTAATAATAATTGTTTAATTTTGACTACATTTGCTGAAACTTTTATGGCAAATGTAGAACTTTCTGATTGCTATTCCTCATTGACTTTAAAATACTTGTGATTCTGAGAAGTACCATATTTCCATGCGTATAATACGGGGTGGCGCATAATCCTCATGCAAAATTTGAAGGAAAAAAAAAAACACCCCACGTATAATCTGTAAATCCAGGATTTAAAAATAAAAATTTAACTTGTGTTTCAATAATCAATCCATTGGTATGCTAATTAATGAAATTTATTTATGAAACACTAGCATTATTTACACACAAAACATAATTTACAGTTCAATGAAAAATCTTCAAATTCTGACTCATCAGGCTGATAACATCATTTTCTACAGATTGTCCTCAGTGGTAGATAATCCACATTTTTTAAAATGTTTAACAATCTGCGGATTATACGGAGGAAAATACGATAGAAAAAAAATGTCAATTGTCTCTGTACAAAATATACAGGGTGATTATAAAAAAACTATCCCGACATATGGGCCCCTAACTATCATACCATTCACAGAAACTGAATGAAATTTTGGCATAAGGTATTTTGAGGTATGCGCTCAAGAATGATATGGAAAACAACAGTGTCCCTCTAACAGTTACGGTTACAGTGAGAAAATTTCGAAAATATCAAATGGCAACCCCAAGTTTTTTGTATTGGAATGTGATCTCCATTGTGAAAAACCCTAAATAGCGTTCGAACGGCAACTGTAGCATGAAAATCACCGGCGGTAGATAGGCTAAAAGTGAGGACAACCAATAAGGACAGAGAAGCAGCATAAAATAAAGCATTTTATTGTGTTTCACAAATTTTCCACATGACCTTGTGGAGGACTAATCAGGCTGGGATCTCAGCCGAAGAAACGGTGTGACGAATGAAACGAACATTAATGCTCTGGTGCACGGCAAAGTCCTTTTTACTTTTTCCTTGCCTAGCTCCGCGGATTTTTGTGCTACAGGTGCCATTCCAACGCTATTTAGTGTTTTTCAGTATGGAGATCGCATTCCAATACAAAAAACTTGGGGTTGCCATTTGATATTTTCGAAATTTTCTCACTGTAACCGTAACTGTTAGAGTGACACTGTTGTTTTCCATATCATTCTTGAGCGCATACCTCAAAATACCTTATGCCAAAATTTCATTCAGTTTCTGTGAATGGTATGATAGTTAGGGCCCATATGTCGGGATAGTTTTTTTATAATCACCCCGTATATAAACAAATGAAAAACATCTAATTGGTGAAAACTTTAAACAATTCATATAATTAATCATTTCATAAATTTAAAGAAATGTTTTTTAAAATAAAGGAGATTAAACACTTAGTTTACAAAAATGTAGCAAATTTATGAGACAATTTATAAAATAACTATATATTGCACAATAAAAATTATGTAATAAATATATAAATAAATTTACAAAATTTAGTGAAAATACAATACTAAATAATTATGAAAAGTATAAATTATAGAGTAAGTTTTCATAAAACTGGATTGGCATGGGAAAGAAATTAAAGTAAATGGAGAATTTCTCAACCATTTATGTTTTGCAGATGACATTATTATTATCAGCAGTAATCCAGACAAACTAAAAGAAATGATACAAGAATTGGCAAAGGCAAGTAGTCAGGTGGGTTTGAAAATGAATCTGCAAAAGAATAAAGTTATGTTCAATTCCTTTGATTTGAAGATGATGATCCTGCTTAACAACGCAGAGATAGAAGTAGAAAGCTATGTATACCTCAGTGGTGTAGCCAGGTTTTGGTCAGTAGGGGGAGCGAAATTCAGAAAGCTGCCATTTTTTGTTCCTGATTTAGGTGCAAACATAAAATTATGCATTAGTAAAAAGAACTTGAATTTTTTTAATTTAAAAAAATCAAATTAAATTTATTTTGTTTTCAGTTGATGTTATTTTTCAAATCAAATTAATTACTTTTCAATTTTTTAATTAATTAAAAATATGCAAATTCTATTTTATGTTATGTGTATTTATACAAATGAAAACACCATAAACAACTGAGAAGTCGCCCTAAAAGTTGGTTGGAAAAAAAAAGGAGATTAAAATACACTTATAAAAAATGATATAAGAGAATAAAATAAAAAGAAAAATATATACTACTCTTTCTCCTTCAAAATTAATTTTAATTCATCCAAGATATTAAAGTACAGAAAAATCTTCATGCTTCCATTTAATCACTTACATCATGTTACTCTTTTCGTAAGCACATATCACATGTACACTACTACTACTTAATCGTGTACATACTTCCAAGACATTTCTTGTATGGAATTTCTAATGAATTGGTGCATGACGGAAAGTTCTTTCTTATATTATGCATGACCATAATGTATCTATGATGTCATAGTTATGCTTGGTTTGTGTTCCAGAAGGTTTGTCATCTGTTTTCCATATTAGAAGTAAAAACTGGCAGATGCCTGAAGTTTGTGTTATGCAAATACCATGGTGGGAAGCCTGCCTGCTCTCTGTGGGAAAAATTTTTAAATAAAAGATTAGTTAGCATTCATACCTCGAAACTGGAAAAATGCGGGAAAAAAACTCACTACAGTCAACAACTATTGTGCTGCTAGTAGGGCTCAAACTGGGATCATCGTGATATGAATCCATTATGAAGCCCATAAGATCACACAGTGGCTATCACATGCTACTAAATTGCAGATGCAAAAGCAGAAAGTGCCATGAATCAAGAAAGGTTTGGGAACCACTGCTTCAAATGAATTGGTGTGTGCCGGAAAATAAGTATCTGTCTATAATGTATTAAGGTATATCTGAGGTGTGTTTGAAATTCCACTGCTCATCTTCCGAAACCAAGTGAAAGTGGCAGGTGTATGAATAGATTTGTAACATGAGAGGCTCGCCAGTTGCCGATATTACGATGGGAATCCCACAGATCGCCAGCAGGAACTCCGTGGGGGATCATCGTCAAACTCAGTGCAATTTAAATTTAAATAGTAAATGTTTTGCAAAAATAATTATACATGAAAACGCAATATTTTCCCTTCATGCCATCAGTGGGCCATGGACCACTTTGCGGTCAATAATTTCAGGAGATTTTCAATGTGCAATAGGCTTAACATTATAGACCTTGGCCAGGTCTCAAATTTTTACATTTTGTGTGTTCCCAATTTCCATATGTTAAAGCTACGTAATAGTATTTTATTCCATATAAATATGCAAATAAGATGTTTGTTAAAAGGTTTGTTAATTTCAGTACCATTAATTCTGATTTGTTCTTGTGATTGTGGATGAAGAGTTTCTTCATATATGGCAGCAATGTGATGAGTATTGTCACATTTGATTTCTGCATTAGATTTCATCGAAGTCGATAGCTGAGGTGATTCGTCCGGCTTCGTTCCGTGTGAAGGGTTGTCCTCCTTCCATTGTCATGAGTTGATGATCTACTTTCTTACTGTGTTGCCGTCTGGGTAGTACGTTTCTCTTCCTATTGGTCGTCTCTCTAATCGTTCAGTCGTCTGCATGTGAAAGTATGAGGGGACGCCCTCTCATAGAGGATGGAACATTGCTGACAGATTTTGAGACGTGTTTGCGTCCTTCCTGGACTCGCTAGTGCAGATTCTTGCTGAACACATTCCATCGGGATGTGATTCGTACTCTTAGACCATTCCTCCATTATAGAAGTTGTGAGAACTCTCATAACAAAGTTTTGAAGGGTGCTCTGTCGGACCGATTCGGTGAGAACATATTAATAACATTGTGATATTTTCTACAGGATACCCTTCAGAACTTCATTATCAGAGTTCTCACAACTTCTGTAATGGAGAAACAGTCTAAAAGGGCCACCTCCCGATGGCACAAGTTCAGCAAGAATCTGCACTACCTAAGAATTAATGGTGCTGAAATTAACATAAACCTTTTCACAAAATCATCTTATTTCAATATTTATATGGAATAAAATACTATTACGTAGCTTTGACATATGGAAATTGGCAACACACAAAATGTAAACATTGGAAACCTGGCCAGGGTCTACAATGTTAAGCCTATTGCACATTGAAAAATCTCATGAAGTTATTGACCGCAAAGTGGTTCATAGCTCACTGACGGCATGAAGGTAAAATATTGCATTTTCATGTATGATTATTTTTGCAAAACATTTACAATTTAAATTTATATTTCACAATTCTTTTATCACAGATTGAAATAATTTTTGTTTGATGGTCTTCCGGCTTCCTTTGGAGAAACTGTTTAAAGGGTTTTTCAACTTCTGCTCAAAGTTGAGCAGGCAGTGTGCACAGTATATATTTATTTCTAGTGAAATAAATTCATGGGCTGTGTTTTATAACAAATCGGAGAAAAATGAAAATATATCAAGTGATTAATGGTACAGACTAGTGCAGGGGGTTCTCACTAGTCTGTGGTGCCCTTTTACCCTAATCAATACTTATCCGCAGCTCCCTAGGGTAATTTAATAAAGAAATTTGAAAAACCTTCTGGTTGCTCCGTGGTGCCTACAAAGGTTGGCAGTGCACAGTTTGAGAACCCCTGGACCAGGGAGTTCTTGGTTTTCCCCCTCATTGTTTGAACAGAGGACCTTCGGGTAAATGCTGACAAACCACATGATGGCAAAGTCAATATTAGTAAGCCCTCATATAAGTGCTAATTGAAAAACAATAAATAATCTTATCACCATCTTTTAAGAGCAGACTACATTTCGCAGGCACTTTTTTTCCCTGAAATAGTATATGTATGTATCTTCAGTTACTTTTAAACTTTCCACGTAATACATGGGCAATTTTAGGCCCGGTCTAGGTGTCTCAAGTGCAAAAGAACTTCATGTGAAGATGAGATCCAGTTAAAATTTTCAAGAGTAAACTTAAGCAGGAATTTCTAAACAGGTGGGGTCCTCTGATGCTCATAAGACGGCCTTGTGTAGACTACCAATGTGTTGTTGTGAGCAATAAAAAACATAACACCTGGAATTTTGTTTTAAAAAGCGATGTGTGTATATAGTCCATTTATATTATTTTATGTCAGAAGTATTCAACGGATTCTCAAAGTGTGCGTCACGCTCGTGGCTTACGCCAACTTTTTTTGAGGGGCATTACAGTGCATTGGTGTATTGATGCATGTTTATTCAGTTCTTTGAAGTGGTTCTTATTTACATTAGGCTAGGGGTTCTCAAGCTGTGTGGCGTGCCTCCAACCTTTGTCAGGGGTGCCACGGAGCGGTGATCCTGACAAAGATTTTTCAAACATATTTTTTGTTAAACAGCTCTAGGCAGCCAGCAGAGCTTGCAGATAAGCATTGAGTAAGGGAAAAGGGCACCTCAGGTGGAAAAAATTTGAGAACCCCTGCATTAGGCTATTCTGGGCAGCTGCGGATAAATTATGATAAAGTCGGGGGCCTCGGGTGCCAAAAGTTTAAGAAACACTGATCAATTGGGGGGGGGGAATATACGTGTTATGAGTTATACATATATATATAACAAACATGCAGGTCATAACTTTTTAAAGAGAATAATTTCTCTGATTCAACACACTACTGTATATGCGTAATGATGAGACAAAGTGATTCAAAGAAAAGAAACTACACCATGAAAAAAAATGATTCTGAGGAAGTCATATTTCAACACAAAATTATGCATATTATCAATGCATAATATAGTACAATATATTATCGTACAAATATCGATGACTAATTTCCTCTCTCATTCTCTTCATTTTAGAGCACTATTGACCCAAGATTATAGGTTTTTATTTTACCCACCTTTTTAAGAAAAACTTTTTGAGAACCCTCTTTGTGTTTTATCTGGGTTTTTTTTTAGGGCTCTAAAGCTCAGAGTAGTTTCCACCTTTTCCTAGTCAGACACTGCCCTATATACAAGCTAGTAGCTCTTGCCAACGCAGATAACATGGAATTTCTAGGCACTCTAAATCTAGCCAAGTCTCCTGTACCTAAGGTAGTATTTCTAGGATCTCAAACTCTACCTGAGGTGCCAAAAAAAAGGTGATACATCTTGAATCCTAGCCATTACTTCATAGGTTCAGTGGTCTCTCCACAATAGGTCCCCCGTGCTTAACTTCTTCAGAAGGCGTTTTAATCAAAGCTCTTGGTGGCTGAACACCATATCCTCAGAACTGAGGTGCCTATGAAAGGTATTTTTAGGAACTCTACCAATCTCAGCAAGAAGTGAGCCAGATTCTGTCCTTTAATAAAGGTGGGAACAGGCTGATCTGAACATGCTTCTAGATAAAGAGCTTGAGAGCAATTTTCAAAATGGTAATGAAAAAAATCTCCATTCTTTTTTTCCTTCTCTCAACTGACCCAATCACTGTGAAACTGCAAGAGGTGCATATATAAATGGAGATTTTTTCTTCTCACTCATCATTGAAGATAGAAAATGAAGTCAGTGAAGGTAGAAAATAAAAATTTGATCTTTTTTCTTAAAGTTTTTTAAACATCAAAATTCATTTAGGAGAATAGGTGCCAATATAGGCAAAATTTTGATTTTGGTCCCCCGGCTACGCCACTGGTATACCTGGGACAACAAATTACCATGGACAACAGAATCATTAATGAAATAAAAGATGAAATTAATGAAATAAAAGAATCGGGATCGGATGGAGCACTTTTGGCAAAAATTAATTTTGAAGAGCCACCTGTCATTATGCCTGAAAAGAAAAGTGTTTAAACAGTGTGTGCTACCAACACTGACATATGGAGCTGAAACATGGACACTCACAAGCAAGATGATACTAAAGCTACAGACAACACAAAGAAGGATGGAAAAATGTATGTCAATCATCACAAGGAGAGACAAAACAAATCGTTTGGATATGAAGCCACACAAAGGTATATGATATCATGGAAAGAATTAAACGTTTAAAATTGGCAACGCCGTCTTTGTTTACAAACACATACGTTTGAGAGCTCTCTATTTTTTGTGAATATTAGACGAATTTTAACAAGATATTGCATGATAGGGATTATATCTTGAAAAGTATGGTGTATTTAGTATTTTTTGTAGCCATGGAAATTATAAAATTTACGTAAATTTATCAAAATATATATAATGTAAACATAAAAAGCACATGTAACAAATTGACAACAAAACAACGATCATAGTGACATCTAGAGAGATATAGATGGCTTCTTTCTCAGCCAGAGATATCAAGGAAACAGTTATTTTCCGGATATTATGCTGAGGTGAGCTCGGAAAGAAAAGTCATCATGTCTCCGCCGGGACTCGAACCCAGGCCTCTTGCATACGCTTGCCCGGTATGCAAGAGGCCTGGGTTCGAGTCCCGGCGGAGACGTGATGACTTTTCTTTCCGAGCTCACCTCAGCATAATATCCGGAAAATAACAGTTTCCTTGATAGTGACATCTGTTAGTCAAAAAGTGAAATATAAAAAAAAAATCAGGAAGTAAGTATATATATATATATATATATATATATATATATATATGGAATGTGAGAACTGTAAAGGTGCCATTGTGGACAAGACTGAGGTATTTCAATGCAAAAAATGTGCTCTGATGCTACACCCGGTTTGTGTAGGAACAAGCGAGAGTGCTTTTAGAAGAATGGCTAAAATAAAAAAAGATGCTTATTTTATGCCCCAAGTGTGAAAGTGTTAATGCAGAGGGAATCGAAAAAATCAAAGCAGGCTTTGACGACAAACTGGAAAAAATCATTGAGACACTTCGACTGGAGATGAAAAATTATTTTACTGCTGCAATCGGAAAACTGGCAACAAAACAAAAGGAGCTGAACAAAGAAACAGTTGACATAACAAAGGCAATAACTTTTAATTCACAGTGTGTTGAGGATCTCGGGAAAAAGATATGTGAAATGAAATTATACATTGAATGTATTGATAAGGAAAATAAGGAAATTAAATCAGAAAATCGAAACCTAAAAAAAGAAGTGAAGGAGCTCAAAATCAGAATAAATGACATAGAAAACAAGAGTAGAAAAAACAACATTGAAATAAATGGAGTTCCAGAGATGCCTTCAGAGAATATCTTAGAAATTGTGAATGTAATAAAGCAAGAAATAGGGATACAAGAAAACACAGAAATAGAGAACCTGCATAGAGTACCCACAAGAAATGAAAATAAAAGCAAACCTATAATAATAAGATTTGCAAGTGAACACTCAAAAAAATTAGGGATACAAAAGGCAAAGTCTCAAGAATTGACAGCTGATACAATAAACCTCAACTTCGCATCCAACAGAATATATATAAATGAACATCTTTCACAGGAGAGCAAACGTTTGTTTTTCCTGATCAGAGAGTTTAAAAAGAGCAACGACTTCAAGTATGCTTGGGCAAAAGATGTAAAAATTTTCCTCCGGAGACTTGATATATATATATATATATGTGTGTGTGTGTGTCTAGAATCATAAGAATAAGGAAGACCTCAAAAAGTTGAGTGCTGATGAACAATGAAAATAATATAAGGGACTCTTACCAACAACAACCTACTCTGGAGGAAATATGTGAAGTAAATAATTTTTTTATTTATTCCTTAAAAAGCAGCAAGAACATTAATATGCTCATCTTGAATATACAAAGTTTAAAATCCAATTTTGATAATTTTCTGGTATTTTTGAGGTCGTTACCTCAACATATAGATATTATATGCCTAACAGAAATATGGTTAAAGGAAGAGGAATTATTCAATTATGACATTGTCAATTATGATTGTTTGAATGATTATCAAACATATTTTAACTGTAGAACATATAGCATCGGGGGGGGGGGGTCATTATGTATATTAATAAATTAAAAGCCTCAAAAAACCTTGCAATTTCATAACTGCTGAAAGCTTATGTATTAACCTGCCAGATTGTGATATTGATATCTTATTACTATATAGATCTCACTCATATACTATTTCACAGTTCAATGAGGAGTTGAAGGCCTTTATCTCAAAAACAAAAAAAAAGCATGTTAATCACTGGGGATTTAAACATTAATATATTAGAGAATAATAATGAGGTATCAAATTATCTTGACATAATGGCTGTAAATGGCTTCATTGCTTTACAGGAGTCAGTAACCAGAGAACTACATGAAGGAGGTACTTGCATTGATCATGTTTTTTATAGATCAAATAAAAATACTTTACAACAATTCTCTGTACTTAAACCCACGTTACTGATCACTATCCAATACTTGGTTACGTTGATTTTCAAAATCAAACGAGTATTAAAAATAATAAAGAATACTCCAAAACAAAAATAGATTATACTAAATTTTAAAAGATTGATCTCAAATGTATCCTTTGGAAATGTTTTCTCAGAAAAAGAAACAAACAAAAAAAAAAAAAAAAAAAATAGACAGTTTTCTGATATTATCTCACTTAATTCTAACCTCTGGACCAAAACACAACAATGTAAATGTAATAGAAAAAATGAGTGGATTACTAAAGATCTCATACTGAAGATAAATACTAAAGAAAAGTTATATAAAAAATATAGGAAATATCCCAACATACTTGCATATAAAAATGAATATAAGAATTATGATAAAATGTTAAAATTTCAAATAAAAAAAGCTAAACAAGAATATCTAAAAAACAAATTTATTGAATGCAATAGAGACAAACAAAAACAATGGAATTGCATAAATACTTTTATACTCAATAAAAATAACAGAAAACAAATACTCCCAATCCATTATGATCCTAAAAATTTAGCAAATGACTTTAATAAGGAATTCATTGATAGAAACTTGAATACCAATACTATAGGATACACACGTCAACATGAAAGTATATATAATATTGTAAACTCAATAGCAATTATAGATATTGATATACCTACTTTAAAAAAATTAATAAATTATTTAGATGATTTTAAAGCAATTGGTTATGATGGCTTAACATCGAAAATGCTAAAAATAATTTCATTCTATCACATTGAAGTATTAAAACATCTAATTGACTTGTCAATCAAAGAAAGTTACTTCTATGACGAAATGAAATATTCCCTTGTTTACACAATTTACAAAAAAGGAGATCCTAATAATATGAATAATTACAGACCAATTTCAGTTCTCCCGATTTTTTCTAAAGTAATAGAGAAACATATGAACAAACAAGTTGTAAATTTTCTAAATCATATTTTTTTTGCACCAAATCAGTATGGATTTCAACAGAAGAAAAATACAGAAATGGCAATAATCAAACTTTGTCAATACATGAATACAGGATACAATAATAATAAATATTCTATGATAATCTACCTGGATTTAAAAAAAGTGTTTGATAATATTGATCTAAATATATTAACACAAAAGTTGCATAAAGCTGGTGTTAGAGGAAGTTTTCTGGAATGGTTCAAAACTTATTATTGTAGAAGGCAACAGGCAGTCGTCATCAATAAGAAAATAAGTGAATACCTACAGGTTCAAAAGGGTGTCCCTCAGGGATCAGTTTTGGGCCCTACATTATTCTTGATTTATATTAATGACTTCTATTTGCTGAATCTATGGAAAACTTGTGTCATTCGCTGATGATACAGCTCTTTACGTGGAAGATGACAACTTTGAGAACCTTATAGAAAAAACAGAGACCTCAGATACATTAATCAATGGATGACCGAAAACTAACTCAAATTAAACGTAGTATCAATGCATTAAAACAAGAAACATAAACTCCAATTTCGAGATCTCCATTAAAATACACACTTGCCAACAACAAACACAACGGAACTGCAATTGCTATGAAATAGAAAGAGTGCACCAATATAAATACCTAGGAGTTATTATACAGGACGATTTAAAATGGAACTTGCAATGTGATAAATTAACTAATAAAATCCGATTTTATATAGTTTTACTTTATAAATTAAAATATTTAATAGATGGAGATTTCTTAAGAGACGTTTTTTATGCATGGATTTATTCAATTATAACCTATGGATTATGTGCCTGGGGTGGGGCTTACCTAACCAATATTACGAAATTAAATAACACCTACAACAAATCAAGCCATACATTGGACATTAGACAGCTATACATTTACAGACTTATAAATTTTGTGTTCAAAAACAATAACACTGGTTAAAGCAGAAAACAAACAGAACTTCGGCAAGAATCAAACATGAATTTGAAGTCCCAAAAACAAGTAAACACCTTTTTCAAAAATGTTTCTTGTTTACTGCTCCAAAAATAATGAATTCATTTCAGTGGACAGCTGATAATCGTAACAATAAATATGATGCTTTCATGTATGCAAAAAGCGTACAAAATTACGAAAATATATTTTAAGATTGTTTAATATTGTAATTGTTAAAATACAATATAAATAACGACATCAATATGAAATATTGGAATAATTTAATCACAGCTGAAATAAACATTTTTTATGATGTCATGGTACAAAAAATAAAAAATAAAATAAATAAAAAGGGTATATGTATGTGTATATATGTATATGTGTATCTCTATGAGCATGTACGTAGTCATGTGAGTATGTATGTGTGTATATATGAAGGTATTGTGGAACGAAAAGGAAAATTCATTTCATAGACTAATTATTTATACAAGAAATATAACTCGACAATTTCAGATCTCATAATTCAAATTTTTAGAGTGCATAAATTTTTGAAATATTCATATATTATTACATAACATTTATTAACATAACATACGGTACTTAGAAAATGGCGGCAAAATATAACAATTTAATCCATAGGGCTGCCTGGAAGGACGCTATGTTCCTTGCAGTCCAATATGACTATTTATTGTGTTAATGTGTTGTTCTGTCTTTTATATGTATTTTGTGTTTGTTTTTGCAAATAGAAAAAAAAATAAACAAATAAAAGGAAATGGGCTGGACATATTACAAGACAACAGATCAACCACAAGTATTCTGGATTGGTACCCCCGTAGGGTTAGATGTCTGAGAAGATGACCCCAAACAAGATGGATTGATAAGATACGAAAAGTGGCTGAAGTCAGCAGGATGGCATAAGTATCAGACAGAGTAAAATGGAAAAATTTAGAGGAGATCTTCATCCAGCAGTGGATTGAAAGCGGATTATGAAAATGAAATAATAAATTTACAAATAGTAAAATAATAAATCTACAAAATTTAGTGAAAATAAAATACTAAAATATTATCAAAATAAATATACAGGGTGAATCTGACCTATTCTGGCAACCAAAATATAGATGAACCCAAGGGGTCATGAAACACCCCTCCCACCCTGTCCTGTTTCAAACGGTGAGTTATGATGGTTAATCGATTATAGTAAAATATGTGTCAAGTCTAAAAAAACCTACATTTGTGAAGTTTCTAAGAGATCTACACTCAACTTAAGCACATATTTGCTTAATCTCTATTACAATCTCTCTATGCAATCTATATTGTAAGAAGAGCAGAAAAGAATTATCTGTATTTGCTAGTACTGTTTTGGCCAAAAATTGTTTTTGTAATCAAGTCATTTCTGTCATTTTGCTTTGGCTCGAGTCAATCTTATAGGATGCTGAAATAGTGCTATGAAGAAAAAAAAATTTTTTTAGGGATTTTTTTTACTTATTATGCTATGATTATGTTGTACTATTGTTTCTAATTTTTTCAGTGGGAGCCCTGATTAGGGCAGGGGTCCTCTGTAGTGGGAGGGGAGACTATGTATACATATACAGTCATATCCACTTATAATGGAGTTGGAAAAAACAGTGAATTTGATCGTTGCACGCGAACTTCAGTATATCCATACTGGCTTGGAAAATGGTACAATAAAGCAAAATGAAACATTATTTACAAGCACATGCCCATGTTTTAGTAATATAAATACTTTAAAAATAGATTAGATTGTATATATATTAAAAAAAAATTGAAATTTGATTGAAATTTTCCATAATTAAATACATGAACAAAAATATGGTAATTTATTTTTCTTTGATATGATTTTGGGCGTTGAATGTTTTGTGTTGAAAACATATTTACCTAATAAGCATGCCAAATGTGAAGTCTTCTCTTTTAGTAGGATTCTGGTCAGTGTGTGGAACCATACATTATTTCCTTCTTACTTTTTTTGAACAATGCAAGAGATGCCTCCGTATCAGTGTGAGGTTCTTCTCTGAATCTCTTCCTACAGTTGTTCAGATCACCATCGGATTCTTCAATTCTTCTTTGCTCTTCAAAATCGTGAATAATGAACTTTTGTCCATTTTGGCTTTAAGTCAACTGTATAGCTTTAATTTTGAAAGCTATAGAAAGTGGTTTGTGCTTGAGAATTCTGAAAATTTACTCGCACATGATAACATTACCACAACTAATGCTCGAAACTAGCTAATGAAAAGTTACAAACAGGGACGTTTAAAGTGTTAGACCCCTATGGGTGCTCGAATCGAGTTTTGCATAGGAAACTTTGATTTCTGAATCAATGCTGGGGCTGCTCTGATGCATGATAAAAAAATACTGTGGGGAGCACCCACAGCTTTCTGGCTCTGACACCACTGGTGGCAAATACAACAAAGGCATTTTGGAGGTTATTGGTCTTAAGAATAAAATATAACCTTTCTCTTTCTTCAAGCAAAATTGGACTCAATGAACAGTAAAAATAAGCTAAGATGATTTTACAATAAATGTCAAAAAAATGCACCAATAGAATGTCTTCCAGAAAAAAAAAAGCATTTTCCGCTGTAACTAAGCATTGTAGAAAGGTTAATTTTTAGATAAGAAATACAAAGAAATTCTCAAAAAAATTCTTGTTTAAAACCAGTTGAAAATTTGTTATAGGTGTGTACTTTGCTGAAATTGATGTTCGTCATAAGCAAAATAACACATATAAGCAATACGAAATTCATGGGACATGGAGAAAATTCATAATATCCATGTTTTTTATAACCGTATTCCGGCTGTATTAGGTTGTGTTACATACATCTCTGCTCATACTTGTGGTGCTTCAGTTCACAAATACATTTAATGTTTTTTTCTCACTGCAGCATACACCAAGCTGCATTTAATTATTAGTATTATATTAATATTATTATGCAAACAACACTAATACAAACTTTAACTATTTGTGATTAACTACCTAATAGATTTCCATTTGTATTGTGGCTCTAATAATTTAATTTGTTGTTCATTTAGAAGATTCATTTCATTTATTACATTAAAAGAAAGAACCTAAAAAAATAGTAGCAGAATAAAACATTTGCTTCAGAAGGCAGGATGTGACATCCTGATACGCATTCTGGAAGTCTATCACATCACCAAACTAATTATTAACCTACTTGCTATTTCTTATTTTTTATTGTTTTAAGTTAATTGTTTAACTGGTTTTATAAATGTCTAAATATCAAATTCATGTGAAATTCATGATTTCACTGTTCCAGGAAAAACCTTCATTTGGAACCATCTGGAATTTTTGAAAACAGGTGTAGCAGAATTGGCTGAAAAAAAAGCAGTCATAAGGAACTTGTTCATCACACTATTTATTGTATCACATGATTTTTGCATTTTCAGTTGACATTGTCATTACTTTTGATGAGGGTCAGAAATAAAATTTCACCTACAATATTGACTTTGAGCTAGTTATCTTGTGTTCTCTGTTAATTTTCCAATTTTTATTAGCAAAGTACATATTCCAGAAGTACAACATTTACAGATTCATAATTGGAACTGATATTAAACATTGCA
Organism: Pholcus phalangioides; assembly: GCF_987345545.1. NCBI lineage: Eukaryota > Metazoa > Arthropoda > Arachnida > Araneae > Pholcidae > Pholcus > Pholcus phalangioides. Next base: position 65,961,829 of record NW_028301610.1, on the reverse strand, counting down.
TAAATCACCAACATTAATTTGGAGAAAATGGATTATTTTTAATGGAAAGAAAGGGAGTGGTAAGTTGGAGAGCATGTGATGTGGGTGTGTGTGTAGAAAGAAAATAACCACCATAGCTATAAGGAAATTCCTGAACTATTTTAAAATCTATCCAAAAAAAAGCTCATATAATGATTACTAGGGTGAAACTTTGAATGCTTTATAAAAAATACTAAGAAACTAATTTATAAACAAACTAATTGTTAAAAAATTAGATTGTGTGCAGCAGTCCTATATAAACTCAAAAATATGCTAAAAACTTCCTAAAGGACACCTTTTATATACAGATTTATTCAATAATACGTGGATTGTATGCCTGGGGTAAGGCATATATGATACAAGGATTGAATAGCACTTGTAATAAAACAAGATCACTAATAACATGTACTAACTCTAGCAACAATAAAATTGAATGTCACACACATAAGACAAATCTATATATCTGTATGGTAAAGGGCATTGTCACAAAGGGGAAATTTAATAGGAGAGCCGTTTAAGAATTTTTTTTAGTATAGCTTTCTATGGAGCTTGCGTGTTTTATAAAGTGAATACCCCTTATTTATTGGACTTAATTGTCTTATACCTATGTGTAGTGCAACCAAAGTTCAGCAAATTAATAACATTATCCCAATATAAATGAAAATGGTTCCCCTTACCTTCAGCCAGTGCGTAACTAGGCAATTCAATTCTTGCATGAGTATAATTCAAACTTAGATATTGATAAAAAAAATTGTATACATAATATTGTGTGTGTGTGTGTGTGTGTGAGAGATTACATTAATAAGATGGAATGTTAATGTATAGGCGAAAGTTGCCAGTATTGGGCCACTTCGGACATTTTGCAAAATTACAGTCGAACTATTTTGCCAAAAGTTACCATATTGAGTAGGATGATAGATACAACATTTATAGGGAGAAAAGATGACACACTCTCCGCTGTCCATATGAGGCACAAAAGCCTGGATAACCAAGCGGAGGTCAAGTTCAAAAAGAAAATTCACATTCCTCTATGGGAAATTGAACTGTTCAACTCTCACTGTCCTGTGTAGTTTAATGGTAGAGCACTCGCCCAGACAGTGAGAGGTTGGTGGTTCGATTCCTTACAGAAGAATGTGAATTTTCTTTCCAAACATCATCTCCGCTTGGTTATTCAGGCTTTCGTACTTTGCACAACATTTATATTTGAAAATAGTTATATATTTTGTAAATCTACATGTTATTTTTAAATGAACCTAATGGTGGCAACACAGGTGTTGCCTTGATCGGACGTGTTTTTTAGGTAGTCCAATGTCTTCCGGATTTTTTGTGATAAAATACATATTTTAAATAATTTGATAGATTTTGAATCAAATTTATACGGTATCGAAATGTACTAGATGCCCTCAAAATAAATTATCATTGGAATATAAATATATGTGAAAATAGTGTGTATGATATCTATATACATTCGAAAGCATCGGATTCGAGTCCTACTTGTAAAATAGTGATTGTGTGCAGAGTGGAGAGCCATCAAAGATAGTAAACATGGCACAGATATGTCAAAGGTGCAGTGGAGTCATTTTTGATAGAGCTGAGGTTTTTGAGTGTTCCGGTACGTGTGAGAGCTTATTTAATCCGAAGTGTGTAAATGTGGCTGAGACAATCTTCAGGAAAATGCCTAAGGAAAAGAAAATGGGATGGAAATGTCAAGACTGCAGTTCAACACAGACCCACGACATCGATTATTTAAGTAAATTGTTCAGTGAATTTAGGGATGAGATCAGGATTATGCTAAATCAGCATTTAGAAAAAGTCAGTAGTGAATGCAAAGGGCTTACAAATGAAATTGTCGACCTTAAAAAATCAATAGATTTCAGCAACGGTTCTATAGAGGAACTCCAGAAGCAAACGAAATCCCAACAAGACCTGATCAAAGATCTAATAAATCAAAATCAACTCCTTGAACACAGTCAATGTGTACAAAAAGCTAAGATCGAAACATTGGAGATGCAGATTGAGGAGTTACAGCTACGATCTAGAGTGACAAACATCGAGATCTGCCAGACGAGAAAAATGAGGATATACACCAGTTGGTAGAAAAAATTGGCAGGAAACTGGGAATGTATTGTGAAGGCGACATTATCAAGATGCATAGAGTCCCTACAAGTGGTAGATGTAAAATCAGACCTGTTATTGTGAGATTTAAGAATATTTCTATCTGTGACAGGTGGCTATCAAAAAACAAACAGCGTAAAGGAATCTATGCAAGTGAAGTGAAAAATTTACAGAATCAAAAATCTTCATAAATGAACACTTGACTCGAAATGTAAAACATCTGCATTATCTTGCTAGACAGTTGAAATCGCACAATAAGTACGCATGGGTAAAGGACGGTAAGGTGTTTCTGCGACAAAGTGATGGGGAAAAAGTGTATAGAATAAAATTAACAACTGATTTGGACAAACTGCCAACCATAAAGAATGTTCCAAGATGAAATCGAGGAAAATGTGAGTGTTCCAGAGACTCCTTACCTCCTCCTCTTCCTCCTGTTCCAGAGACTCCTCCTTTTAACTGGTCTGACTTAGACAATTATTTTTTAAATACAAAATATGAGGGGTGTAATGTGATAGGCCTCCTCGTGGTGCACTCTGGGTAACGCCAAATCTATCACACGTCATTGTCATCGCTTTGTGTGCTCATATACTTCACCTTCAATAGCCCAAATTACATGTTTATTTCTACACATCTTGCAGTACATGTCTTGCGTCTCGTTTTGTCCTGTACATGTTTGTCTTCAGTGTCCAACCCCTCATTGTGGGCCCCGCTCCGGCGGGGAGGGGTCCTCCCGGATGGGGCATTGCTTCTTGCGTATGCTCCATCCGGGACGCTGTCTACCTGCGTGTTTGCCGTGCGTGGAGACCCGTAAGGCTGGAGATGGGGATCCTGGTTAGCCTGATGCGCTAGCTTTGGCCTCGGATTCAGCCGAAACGGGAGGCCTGGATTAGCCCCGTCCAGGTCAATCGGCTGTGGTCGTCTCGGTGGCTGAAGGGGTTACACTACTGGGCAGGTAGAGGGGCCGGGCCTGCCGGACGTCGTTGAGGTTTGTTGGTGCTGCTTCACGACGATCTTGGATCTTGAACGCGTCTGCTCGCCTGCTTTGGTGGTGTATAGCTCTCACCTAACCTGACGTTGCTACTAACCTTCACCGGTTACGTGGGCGCGTCCCCTCGTAGGGCTCCATGGTGGGCATGGTGGGTGAGAGTGGAACAATACCCATTCAAATATGGGAAAAACAAAAAATGCACCAAAACGTCAAAGAACTGCACTTAGTGAAACAATTGTCTCAGAAACCGCTTCTTCAAATCTGTCATCTGTCTCATTCTTCTTCTTGCATAGCTCTGATATCAATAAACAGCTGTCAAAAGTATCACCATTCCTGATTGATAAAGCTCTCTATGGCGCAGTTGGAACTCTGAAATCAGTGAAGGCTCTCCGTTCAGGAGACCTTCTCGTCGAAACTAACACTCCCAAACAAGCCGAACTCATTCAAAAGCTCACATCTCTCGGGGACATTCCCATAACAATCAAAATCCACCCCACGCTGAATTATTCACGTGGTGTCATCTCAGACCCTAACTTAATTAACATGGATGAAGATGAACTAACCCAGGAGCTAGCGTCTCAAGGCGAAACATCTGCCAAACATATCATGAGCCGCAAAGATGGCAATCTTGCTCCATCACGTAATATAATCCTGACATTTTCATCCCCAACATTGCCGAAAGATGTCAAAATCGGTTACTATAACCTCCATATCCGGCCATACATACCTAACCCTGTAAGATGTTTCAACTGCCAAAAATTCGGTCACTCACGAATGGCGTGCCGTGGTCAACCCACCTGCGCAAAGTGCGGTGAGAGGGACCACATTTCGGACAGCTGCACTAATTCACCATTCAAGTGCGTGAATTGCGGTGGCGACCACCCCGCATTTGACAGGAAATGTCCGAAATGGAATGAAGAAAAAGAGATCCAGAAGATCAAGGTTCTCAATAACATCTCATATATTGAAGCACGCCGTCGTGTAATCCCTAACCAAACTCCAATAGCTGGTACATCATACTCTAATATGGTAACAAATCCATCAACAGCTAATAAGACTAACAATGTCACGAAAGCATCTATAACAACTCAGACCGAACCCATAGCTGATACATCCACTCAAACATCATCTAACCAACCATGTAATAGTTGTGGCTGCTGTTGCTCTGCTGGAATACGGAAGGAGTCCACCACCTCCGAAGAAGCAGGAAAAGCAACAGCGAACACATTCAAAGTAACTACAGCTACTAAACCAAAATTCAATAGTGGAAATAAATCTAAAATTAAACTATTCAAGACCGGATATTCAAGAAAAGCCATTCAGAGAGCAAAGAAGAACCCTACATTACAAAACATGTCACTTCTTGATGACAAATCAATTGGTGACATGGATCTCGATAATCCTACAGAATCCGGTACTACTCGCCGGAAATTGGACCGAAATAAGTTCAAAGACCTTGAACCGTCTACATCTATTTGAAATTTATGGCCAACATTATTCAATGGAACATTCGTGGTCTTAGATCCAATTACGAAGATCTCAAGGATTTGATCAATCGCTATCATCCTGTTTGCGTGGCACTCCAGGAAACTTTTACGAAGCCCTCGGAGACATGGAACATCAGGCAACATTCCCTGTTTCGTATTGATTACGATGACGGGAGTAGGGCTTGCCGCGGTGTTGCTCTGCTGGTTCCACATCATGTGTCGTCGCGCGTTTTAACGCTGCGCACGAACCTGCAAGCCATCGCGGTGGAAATCTCTACAGGCCTAAGAATTACCATCTGTTCCATTTATTTGCCACCAAATGACACCATCTTACAGAGAGATCTAGAACAACTGATTGATCAATTACCACCACCATATTTTCTTCTTGGAGACTTCAATGCACATAACACAATATGGGGTTCTAACAGCAACACCCCTCGTGGGGAAATGGTTGAACGTCTATTAGACGACATGAACCTCGCCATCATGAATGATGGCAGTTTCACTCATTTCCATGCCCCGAACAATAGTTTCACTGCAATAGATTTATCGTTATGCTCACCTTCACTCTTGCCCAACTGGTCCTGGTCGGTTGATCCGGACCTCCACGGGAGCAATCATTTTCCTCTAGTGGTTAAGTGCCTTGATCGAAGCCATAGCATACCTGAGGGTCCTCCTCGGTGGAAGCTTGTGGCCGCCCGATGGGCAGACTTCACGGAGGATATGGTTTCGCAACCCGACGTCGACCATTGTGTCGACCTTGTGACCAGTTGTATCATCTCTGCAGCAAATGAAACAATACCTAAAGTCTCCTCGAAACTTCCTAAATTTCCTAAACCTTGGTGGAACCACGAATGTAGTCTTACGATTAAAGCACAAAAGAAAGCATGGAGTAGGTTCCGGCGGTATCCTACCCATGATAATAAGTTGGCATTTTTAAAAGCAAAGGCGATAGCAAGAAGAACCAGGCGCCAGGCTCAACGCGAGTCCTGGCAAAAGTTTACGACGGGAATCAATTCATCAACTTCATCCAAAATCATTTGGGACCGGATCCGAAAAATCAATGGTCATTATCAGTCTCATCCCATCACCATTTTAAATACCAATGGCACTATCATCAGCGATGAGAGGGATATTGCGGACACTATCGCCGCCCATTTCGCCGCTGTTTCCAGTGATGCGAACTATCCCCCATCGTTTCATCCCATTAAATCATCAGCCGAACGTACATCGTACACCTTCCGGCCTTTTACACCGGAGGGGTACAATTCATTGTTCACCCTTCATGAACTGACGACGGCCTTGCAGCGAAGTCCTGTCTCAGCTGTAGGGCCCGATGCCATTCATTATTCCATGATTCGGCATCTCTCACCAGAATCACTCTCACATTTACTCATATTATTTAATCGGATCTGGGTCAGTCATTCATTTCCTGACACCTGGCGAGCAGCCATTGTTCTTGCATTCCCGAAGCCTGGCAAAAATCCTCAGCAACCTAACAGTTACCGACCTATTGCTTTGACCAGTTGTCTATGTAAGCTCATGGAACGTATGGTCAACTATCGCCTTATGCACTACCTTGAGGTTAACAATATTTTATCTAAACATCAAAGCGGCTTTAGACGGTTCAGGTCCACAACATGCAATATGTTACGCCTTGAGACATCAATAAGACAAGCATTTGTGAAGAGGGAGCATATGCTAGCCATATTTTTCGATATAGAAAAGGCCTACGATCGTACTTGGAGGCACGGAATTCTCTCCGACCTCTATAATTGCGGCTTGCGGGGCAACTTGCCCATTTTCATTAAGAACTTTCTCGCTCGCCGCATCTTCCAGGTACGGATCGGAAGCACATTATCAGCTCCCCAAATTCAAGAACAAGGTGTACCTGAAGGTAGCATTTTAAGTGTTACACTTTTTATTTTAAGACTCAACGGGGTGTTGAACCAACTCCCGTTGTCTGTCACTGGCGCACTTTACGTGGATGATCTGTTGATATCATATCAATCAGTGAATATGAGGACAGCCGAGAGACAATTGCAAACCGCACTCAACAAGATCAGCAAGTGGGCACATAATAACGGCTTCTCATTCTCCGCTGACAAAACTGTCGCTATGCACTTTTGTCGGCGTCGAGACCTACATGATGACCCACAATTGTTTCTAAACAATAGTATAATACCAATAGTAGAAAATACAAAAGTCCTCGGCATCACATTCGATAAAAAACTTACTTTCAAACCTCATATTGCACAATTGAGAGCTCGTTGCATGAAGACGATGAACCTCTTGAAGGTCATCTCGTCTACATCATGGGGAGCAGACCGTAAGTCACTCATTCACTTGTATAAAGCTCTAATAAGATCAAAGCTTGACTACGGCTCCATTGTATACGGGTCAGCACCTCGGAGTTATCTGAGTGTGCTCGACCCAATTCATCATCTCGCTCTCCGCATTTGCTCTGGAGCTTTCCGAACTTCTCCCATGGAAAGCCTCTATGTCGAATGCAACGAGCCATCACTGACATCAAGACGCCAGCAACTTTCCTTGAAATATTATTTCAAAATGAAGTCTTTACCAGGTCATCCACTTCATCGTGTCATTTTTAATCCCTCATTTCATAGACTTTTTGCTGCTCGCCCTTCATGTGTTCCATCTTACGGTCTTCGTATGAGGGCACTTGTGGAAGAACTAGAATTAGACATCAGTCGTGTGGCCCCAGTTGCTTGGCAACTGGCACCATGGGAGCAGTCTCTGCCAGATGTCTCTCTTTCATTATCATTATACCCTAGAGCCACCACAGCAGATGTCATATATCGACAGATATTCTTTAGGCACAGGGGTAGGTACAACAGGTACTTTCCCATATATACCGACGGCTCCAAGAGCCCTGGCTATGTCGGTTGTGCCTACATCTGTTGTGAGGAGACATCTTTCAAACTTCCCGATACATTCTCTATTTATTCGGCAGAGCTGTACGCAATCCTTCAGGCTCTACGTCATATACGACGCAAACGCCACCGACGATGCATCATTTATAGTGACTCTCTTAGCGCATTACAAGCACTGTGTTCCTGTACGTTTCACACTCATCCATTCATTCATGCCATTTTTCATGAACTGCATTACCTCATTCATCATGGTACCACAGTGAAATTTTACTGGGTACCAGGTCATGTAGGAATACCGGGCAACGAAAAAGCAGACACCGCAGCTCGAACAACAACTACAATAACATTGACAATAACCTTTTGGTACCTGCCAGTGACCACTTCTCAATCCTCCGGGAAGTGATGCATCACCGCTGGCAGGATCATTGGAACCATCAGATAAATAATAAACTTCATGCCATCAAGCCCACACTTGGCCATTGGCGTTCGAGCTGCAGAACTAACAGAAAGGAGGAAGTTCTGCTTGCCCGGTTACGCATAGGACACAGTCGCCTCACACAATCATATTTATTATTACGAGAGAGTCAACCAGAGTGCCCTCATTGTCAAAGTCCATTAACCATTGCTCATGCTTTTACTTGTTCACATCATCGTCATCATTTTAGGACCGCTTTTGGTCATAGTCATCTTTCACTTCATGACATTTTAAATGACAATAGCGATGCATCTCGCATTTTTAAATTCATCAAAGCCATTGGTTTATATGACAAATTATAGTTTTTACGATTTATGTCATTGTTTTACGTTTCATGTTCCTTTTTATGTTTTAGTTTTTTGACATGACAAAAGGACATCTTTCTTATTTTTATGTCTTGCTTTGGCGCAGTTTGACCAAATTGGTCCTTGCGCCAATAAATTCAAAATCCAATCCAAACAAAATATGATGATTTGAAAATATTACATTTAAATATCCAAAGTATGTGTAGTAACTTTGATCAGCTCGTTGTTTATTTAAAAACTTTAAACTTTTCATTTGATTTGATTTTGTTATCCGAAATTTGGATCAAAGAAAATGAAGTTGATAATTACCATATTGAAGGATATTATGCACATAATAGATAGATGTCATGATTTTCATAAAAAATGATTTATATTTTTCATCTGTTTCCCAAAACATGGAAACAGCCGAGATTCTAAATATTTACCATAAACAGATGGATCTAGACATTATTTTAATTTATAGATCACATGAATATACCCCGATGCAACTTATAGAAAAATTGAGTAATATTATTGCTAATCAAAATAAAAAAAATATGATTGTAATAGGTGATGTTGATATTGATTTAATGAAAAATGACAATAATACAAATGAATATACAGGTTTAATGTCAGAACATGGGTTGCAACAATATATAAACAATCCTACCTGAAATAATTCGTGTATTGATCACATAATTATAAGAAATAAAAAAAATGAACTCGAAATATAAAACTGCTATTGTTAAAAGCTCGATCTCTGATCATTGGCCAATAGTCTTAAAAATTGATATAAATAGAGAAATTGGAAATAAAAATGAATTAAACGAACAAAATCTCAGTAAAAAAGTTAACTATTTCAAATTCAATATTTCCATGAAATCTTTGAGAATCTCAGATGAAATATATCAAGAAAAAAATGTAGACATCATCTATGAAGCATTTCTAGAATTAATAAACAAATATAAGGAACACTGGATGTGCGAAAGTGAAAATACTAAGAATAAACATAATTGGATGAATTCCGAAATAAAACAAATGATAAACTATAAAGGAAAACTATATAAAACTCATAGGCACGACATTAATAATGAACAGAAATACAGAGATTACAAAAAATTTAATACCTTGCTGAAACAAAAAATCAAATTCGTGAAAGAAAGATATTTTCAAAATGAATTTCTCTTAAATGTGACAAAAATAATAGAAAACAATGGAGACTAGTGAACATGATTGTTAAGGGACCTCAGCCACGGATTGTTTTACCAAAATCCCTAAATGATGCTAAATTGGCTGAGAATTTTAATGGTTTTTTCATCAACACAGTTGAAAACATTTCTTCTGATCTAGGTGAACATATGGATCATATTTCACACTCCGAAAGAGACTCAATGGTATTCAGCCCAATAAATGAAAAAAATTTACAAATAGTGATAAATAGTTTGGAAAATAATAAAGCATGTGGTTATGATGGCATTACTGCAAAGATGTTAAAAATAGAGTGAGAATTTAGAATGATATTTATACACTATCTTGTAAACACTTCCATATTAGAAGGGAAATTTGTGAAAAAATTCGAATACGCAATTGTAAAACCCATCTATTAGACCGGAAATAAAAATAACTTAACAAATTTTCGCCCCATTTCGATTTTGCCCATATTCTCAAAAGTAATCAAATCAGTTGTTAGAAATAAAATTGTCAATTTTCTGGACAAACAGTTATTTTTCGAATTCACAGTTTGGTTTCCGAAAAAATATTAATACAGAAATGGCCATTTTGAAATTCTCTGAATATATCTACACTGAAAATAATAAAAATAATAAAAACTTAGCCCTTTTCTTAGATATAAAGAAAGCGTTTGAAAGTATCGATCATGATATAATAATGAAAAAATTCTATAATGCAGGTTTAAGGGGGAAAATTTTTAACTGGTTAACGAGTTATCTTGAAAATAGAAAGCAAGCTGTTAAAATAAATAATATAATAAGTGATTATAAGATAATAAAAAAAGGAATTCCTCAGGGATCAATTTTAGGACCATTGGCATTTTTAGTATATTTAAACGACATTCATTCTTTGCAACTGCATGGGAAATTAGTTACATTTGCCGACGATGTTGTATTGAGCATATCAACTTCAAATGATCAAGTATTAAAGCAATATACAGAAGACGACTTAAATCGAATTCAATATATTGGCTCCATAGAAATAAACTTCAGTTAAATGTCTCGAAAACAAAATACATAAAATTTCAGCTTCGAAGAATTAGCATTTCATTTCAGTTCACGGAAAAGACTGAAACCTTCAAGTATTTAGGAATAACATTTAGTTGAGATTTGAAATGGAAAAATCATATAGATATTATCAACAATAGAATAAAATATTATAATATAAGAATGTATAATCTCCAAAATATTATTTCAGAAAACTTTTTAACAACTATTTACAATGCTTGGATCCTGTCCATCATTCATTATGGAATTTGTGTATGGGAAGGTGATTATGACTGTAATATCCAATTACTCACAAAACAATAAACACAAGCTTAAATATAATCAGGTCAAATACTCATCATCCATCAAATATCCAAATAAATGACTACAGATCAAATGTTCGTAAAACCTATGTTTATAGACTATTACTCTTTCTATTCAGAAATACAGATTGGTTCAAAATAAGACAAATTCAAAGAAATATCAGAAATAACGAGACCCAATTTCAAATAATTCTTCCTCCTAAAACTATAATAAAAAACAATTTATCTATTTAAGACCAAAAATTTACACCACCTTGGATTCACACGTAAAAAAATATAAAACTCTGATTAAAACATATGTGGAAAATACCAGTATCATAAATAGTATATAAAGTTTTAAGACAGACCATTAAACACATACATAAAAACCATGGGGCAATATGCATGTGTGTGTGTATGTGTGTGCATATACGTGTATATATTAAACAATGTGTTTGCCACGAGAAAACATTTCAGTGTTATTTTTATGGATCTGGCCTGGACAGACATAGGTCCCTTGGGAGATCACATCCTTGTATACAGTTTGTGTGTAGTTCATGTGTTGTGTTGTTTTTTGTTATGTTGTTATATGTAGTTTATTCATACAAATAAACCTTTACTCTCTAAAAAAAAAATTATATCATGAAAACCAAAAAAGTAAAATCGGTCCAATTTAGGAAACTAGTTTCTGAACTTGGATCACTAGCTCTCTAAGTTGAACCAGTAGTAGAAACACAAGTTTGGAATCGAAGTTCCAGAACATTGTTTTGATTAAGGTTCTTTTTTACAAACATTATGAATAATGTAAAATATTTAGGGGAAAAAACAACTGTAGCATAGAAAAAATGAAATTTGGTTCATACATATTTTAATACACACCTGATTATCACAAATAAGTAAACCAAAATTATGAAAAATATAAAAGATGAACAAAAATGAAATACATAGTATCAAAATTAAGGGTAAAAATATTTAAAATTGGAAGTTAAGAAAAATGAAATAATTTTTAAAGAAAATACAGGGTGGGCAAAAAGTCATATTAGGAACTTTAAAAATTCATAAAACCGGAAAAACAGAAAAAACGGTTTGCAGGGTTAGCATCGCTAGGTCACGGTAATTCTTTTTTAGATAGGGGAAAAATAACTGAAAAACAGCCGATAGGTGGCGCTGTATTTCTGACTTGTGTGCTGACGTACACAAGTCAAAGAAAAGATACGTAAATAACGAACAGAATGCAATTACTAACTACGAAGAGGTTTTTCGAAATTCCATAACTAAATGGGGTTCAAAGGTAATACAGAGAAATTACTCCAAGCTCGAACCGCTGGAGCTAAAAATTTGGTCAGAAGTTTTATTTCATGGCGTAAACACACACTAAAAAGGGACTTTTCGAAATTCGACCTCTAAAGGCGTCACGGGGGCTGGTTTCAAAGGTAAAACAGAAAACACGCCGAACCGAAACCACTGAAATTCATGATATTTAGTCAGATGTATTATTTCACACATATGCCACGAATACCTGAATTTTCCAATAATGAAACTACATCGGGGTGTAATGTGATAGGCCTCCTCGTGGTGCACCCTGGGTAACGCCAAATCTATCACACGTCATTGTCATCGCTTTTTGTGCTCATATACTTCACCTTCAATAGCCCAAATTACATGTTTATTTTTACACATCTTGCAGTACATGTCTTGCGTCTCGTTTTGTCCTGTACATGTTTGTCTTCTGTGTCCAACCCCTCATTGTGGGCCCCGCTCCGGCGGGGAGGGGTCCTCCCGGATGGGGCATTGCTTCTAGCGTATGCCCTATCTGGGACGCTGTCTACCTGCGTGTTTGCCGTGCGTGGAGACCCGTAAGGCTGGAGATGGGGATCCTGGTTAGCCTGATGCGCTAGCTTTGGCCTCGGATTCAGCCGAAACGGGAGGCTTGGATTAGCCCCGTCCAGGTCAATCGGCTGTGGTCGCCTCGGTGGCTGAAGGGGTTACACTACTGGGCAGGTAGAGGGGCCGGGCCTGCCGGACGTCGTTGAGGTTTGTTGGTGCTGCTTCACGACGATCTTGGATCTTGAACGCGTCTGCTCGCCTGCTTTGGTGGTGTATAGCTCCCACCTAACCTGACGTTGCTACTAACCTTCACCGGTTACGTGTGCGCGTCCCCTCGTAGGGCTCCATGGTGGGCATGGTGGGTGGGAGTGGAACAATACCCATTTAAACATGGGAAAAAATCAAAATGCACCAAAACGTCAAAGAACTGCTTCGAACCAAACACATGTCACTGTAACTGCTGCTTCAAATTCATCAACTGTCTCATTTTTCTTTCTGCACTCTTCAGATGCCGAAAAACCGCTGGCCAAAATATCACCATTTCTAATAGATAAAGCTCTCTATGGCACAGTTGGTACCTTAAAATCAGTGAAGGCCCTTCGCTCAGGAGACCTTCTCATCGAAACTAACACATCCAAACAAGCCGAACTCATTCAAAAGCTCACATCTCTCGCAGACATTCCAATAACAGTCAAAATTCATCCCACGTTGAATTATTCACGTGGTGTTATTTCAGATACTAACTTAATTAACATGGATGAAGAAGAACTAACACAAGAGCTGGCGTCTCAAGGCGTAACATCTGCCAAACATATCATGAGCCGCAAAGATGGCAATCCAGCTCCCACACGTAATATAATCCTGACATTCTCATCACCGACATTGCCGAAAGATATCAAAATAGGTTATTATAACCTCAAAATCCGACCATACATTCCTAACCCCGTTCGATGCTTCAACTGCCAAAAATACGGTCACTCACGAACGGCGTGCCGTAGTCAACCCACCTGCGCAAAGTGCGGTGAGAAGGACCACATTTCGGACAACTGCACTAATTCACCATTCAAGTGTGTCAATTGCGGTGGCGACCACCCCGCATATGACAGAAAGTGTCCGAAATGGAATGAAGAAAAAGAAATTCAGAAGATCAAGGTCCTTAATAACATCTCATATATTGAAGCACGCCGTCGTATAACGCCTAACCAAACTCCAATAGCTAGTAGATCATACTCTAATATAGTAACAAATCCATCAACAGCTAATACGACTAACAATATCATCAAAGCATCTGTAACAACTCAGACTGAACCAATAGCTGATACATCAACTCAAACATCATCATCTAACCAACCATGTAATAATTGTGGCTGCTGTTGCTCTGCTGGATTCCGGAGGGAGTCCACTACCTCCGAAGAAGGGGCAGGAAAAGCAACAGTGCACACATTAAAAAAACCTACTGGTCCTAAACCCAAGATTAATTCTGGAAATAAATCTAAAAAGTTAAAGACCGGATATTCAAGAAAAGCAATACAGAGAGCAATAAAATGTCCCACCCTCAAGAATGTGTCGCTAATTGATGACAAGTCAATTGGTGACATGGATCTTGATAATCCGTCACAAACTGGTGGTACTCGCCGGAAACTAGACCGGAATAAATTCAAAGACATTGAACCGTCTACTTCCACTTAATTTATGGCCAACATAATTCAATGGAACATTCGTGGTCTTAGATCCAATTATGAAGATCTCAAGGATTTGATCAATCGTTATCATCCTGTTTGCGTGGCACTCCAGGAAACTTTTACAAAGCCCTCGGAGACATGGAACATCAGGCGACATTCCCTCTTTCGTACTGACTACGATGACGGGAGTAGGGCTTGCCGCGGTGTTGCTCTACTGGTTCCACATCACGTGTCGTCGCGCGTTTTAACGCTGCGCACGAACCTGCAAGCCATCGCGGTGGAAATCTCTACAGGCCTAAGAATTACCATCTGTTCCATTTATTTGCCACCAAATGACACCATCTTACAGAGAGATCTAGAAGATCTGATTGATCAATTACCTCCACCATTTTTTCTTCTTGGAGACTTCAATGCACATAATATGATTTGGGGTTCTAACAGCAACACCCCTCGTGGGGAAATGGTAGAACGGCTGTTGGACAATATGGACCTCGCCATCATGAATGATGGCAGTTTCACTCATTTCCACTCCCCAAACAATAGTTTCACTGCAATAGATCTATCCTTATGTTCACCTTCACTCTTGCCCAACTGGTCCTGGTCGGTTGATCCGGACCTCCACGGGAGCAATCATTTTCCTCTAGTGGTTAAGTGCCTTGATCGAAGCCATAGCATACCTGAGGGTCCTCCTCGGTGGAAGCTTGTGGCCGCCCGATGGGCAGACTTCACGGTCAAGGCAGAAATCACAGAGGATATGGTTTCGCAACCCGACGTCGACCATTGTGTCGACCTTGTGACCAGTTGTATCATCTCTGCAGCAAATGAAACAATACCCAAAGTCTCCTCGAAACTTCCTAAATTTCCTAAACCTTGGTGGAACCACGAATGTAATCTTACGATTAAAGCACAAAAAAAAGCATGGAGTAGGTTCCGTCGGTATCCTACCCATGACAACAAGTTGGCATTTTTAAAAGCAAAGGCGATAGCGAGAAGAACCAGGCGCCAGGCTCAACGCGAGTCCTGGTACAAGTTTACCACGGGAATCAATTCATCTACTTCATCTAAAGTCATTTGGGACCGGATCCGAAAAATCAATGGTCATTACCAATCTCATCCCATCACCATCTTGAACACCAATGGCACTATCATCAGCGATGTGAGGGATATTGCGGATACCATCGCCGCACATTTCGCCGCTGTTTCAAGTGATGCGAACTATCCCCCATCGTTTCATCCCATTAAATCATCAGCCGAACGTACGTCGTACACCTTCCGGCCTTTTACACCGGAGGGGTACAATTCACTGTTCACCCTTCATGAACTGACGACGGCCTTGCAGCGAAGTCCTGACTCAGCTGTAGGGCCCGATGCTATTCATTATTCCATGATTCGGCATCTCTCATCTGAATCACTCTCACATTTACTCATATTATTTAATCGGATCTGGGTCAGTCATTCATTTCCTGACACCTGGCGAGCAGCCATAGTTCTTGCATTCCCGAAGCCTGGCAAAAATCCTCAACAACCTAACAGTTACAGACCTATTGCTTTGACCAGTTGTCTGTGTAAGCTCATGGAACGCATGGTCAACTATCGCCTTATGCACTACCTTGAGGTTAACAATATTTTATCTAAACATCAAAGCGGCTTTAGACGGTTCAGGTCAACAACATGCAATCTGTTACGCCTTGAGACTTCAATCAGACAAGCATTCGTAAAGAGGGAGCATATGATAGCCATATTTTTCGACATAGAAAAGGCCTACGACCGTACTTGGAGGCACGGAATTCTCTCCGACCTCTATAGTTGCGGCTTGCGGGGCAACTTGCCCATTTTCATTAAGAACTTTCTTGCTCGCCGCATCTTCCAGGTACGGATCGGAAGCACATTATCAGCTCCCCAAATTCAAGAACAAGGTGTACCTCAAGGTAGCATTTTAAGCGTAACACTTTTTATTTTAAGACTCAACGGGGTGTTGAACCAACTCCCGTTGTCTGTCACTGGCGCACTCTACGTGGATGATCTGTTAATATCATATCAATCAGTGAATATGAGGTCAGCCGAGAGACAATTACAAACCGCACTCAACAAGATCAGCAAGTGGGCTCATGATAACGGATTCTCTTTCTCCGCCGACAAAACCGTCGCTGTGCATTTTTGCCGGCGTCGTGAGCTTCATGATGACCCACAATTATTTTTAAATAATAGTCAAATACCTATTGTAGAGAATACAAAATTCCTCGGCATATCATTTGACAAGAAACTCACTTTTAAACCTCATATTTCACAATTAAGAGCTCGTTGCATGAAGACGATGAACCTCTTGAAGGTCATCTCTTCTACATTGTGGGGAGCAGACCGTAAGTCGCTCCTCCACTTATATAAAGCTTTAATAAGATCGAAGCTCGACTACGGCTCCATTGTATACGGGTCAGCACCTCGGAGTTATCTAAGTGTGCTCGACCCAGTCCACCATCTCGCCCTGCGGATTTGCTCTGGAGCTTTCCGGACATCTCCAATGGAGAGCCTGTATGTCGAATGCAACGAGCCATCACTGACATCAAGACGCCAGCAACTTTCCTTGAAATATTATATGAAGATGAAGTCTCTTCCAGATCATCCACTTCATCGTGTTATTTTTAATCCCTCATTTCATAGACTTTTTGCTGCTCGCCCTTCATGTGTCCCATCTTACGGTCTTCGTATGAGAGCACTTGTGGAAGAACTACAATTAGACATCAGTCGTGTGGCCCCAGTTGCTTGGCAACTGGCACCATGGGAGCAGTCTCTGCCAGATGTCTCTCTATCATTATCATCATACTCTAGAGCCACCACAGCAGATGTCATATATCAACAGATATTTTTCAGGCACAGGGGTAGGTACAATAGGTACTTCCCCATATATACCGACGGCTCAAAGAGCCCTGGGCATGTCGGTTGTGCCTACATCTGCTGTGAGGAGACATCTTTCAAACTATCAGACACATTCTCTATTTATTCGGCAGAACTGTACGCAATCCTTCAGGCTCTACGTCACATACGACGCAAACGCCACCGACGATGCATCATTTATAGCGACTCTCTCAGTGCATTACAAGCACTGTGTTCTTTTACTTTTCACACTCATCCATTCATTCATGCCATTTTCCATGAGCTAAATTACCTCACTCATCATGGTACCACAGTAAAATTTTACTGGGTACCAGGTCATGTTGGAATACCGGGCAATGAAAAAGCAGACACCGCAGCTCGAACAACAACTAACATCGGTAATAGCCTTCTGGTTCCTGCCAGTGACCACTTCTCAATCCTCCGAGAAGTGATGCATCGCCGCTGGCAGGAGCACTGGAACAATCAAGTTAACAATAAATTGCATGCCATCAAGCCCACACTTGGCCATTGGCGTTCGAGCTGCAGAACTAACCGAAAGGAGGAAGTTCTGCTTGCCCGGTTGCGCATAGGACACAGTCGCCTCACACAAACATATTTATTATTACGAGAGAGTCAACCAGAGTGCCCTCATTGTCAAAGTCCATTGACCATTGTTCATGCTTTTACTTGTTCACATCATCGCCATCATTTTACGACCGCTTTTGGTCATAGTCATCTTTCACTTCATGACATTTTAAATGACAACAGCGATGCATCTCGCATTTTTAAATTCATCAAGGCCATTGGTTTTTATAACAAATTATAGTTTTACAATTCATGTCATTGTTTTACTTTTCATGCTGCTTTTTATCTTGCGCCTTTTTAATTTTTCGACATGACAAAAGGACAATCTTTTTTATAATCATGTGTTTTGGCGCAGTTTGACCAAACTGGTCCTTGCGCCAATAAACCTAAAATCCGATCCGATCCTGAAACTACATCATTGATGTATAGGGGGAAAAGATTAGGTCTTAAGGTCTCCCCTTGCAATATACAAGATTTTATAGGGAAACTTGGTGATATCTCCTTGTTAAAACGTGCATATGCTTTTGCTTTATCATAGAAGTTGTTTTATAGTTGGAATGAATCCGGAACTAATTCCATAATGAAGTAATTTCTCCATAAAATGCTATAATTTACAGAATCAAAAGCACGACTGAGATCAATGAAAGCGGTGTAAAGCTTACGCCTCTTTTTCGAAAATTGTAATTGAATTAAATTCAAAGTGAAAAAAAAACATGGCCAATGCAGTCAAAACCCTCACCAATTCCTGCTTGATAATCACTATATTATTATTTTCACTTAACCAGGAGTTAAGTCACTGATTTAGAATGGAGGTGAAAAGTTTGCACGTACAGCAAACTAGAGAAATTGCTCGATAATTTGATGCGAAATGAATGTCAGCCTTTTTAATTAATTTTGACCATGCGTCGGGGAATGTATTGGACAATATTTTATCGGAAAGAATTAGCAAAAGAAATTTAGCAATTTCTGGTAGATGTATTAAAAATTAATTTTTAATGTCATCGTGTCCAGGCACCTTATTTTGCTTGAGTTTTCTAAGATTATAATCAAGTTCGTCCATGAGACTGTCCCGATCTTTATAAGAAATTATGAGATCTCTCATAGGTGTACTCGAATTTATTACGGGCATAAAATTGGAAAAATAAGTACCAATTTTCAATTGAAATGTCTGGAATGATTCTGCTATTTCTTCTAAATTTATTTTATACAATTTATACAATTTATGCAAATTTAAATTTATTAATTTAAAAATTTATAAATTTAAATATTTTTGCAATACTAAATTTATTTATTATGCACCAGAATTCCTTTGAATTTCTGGTATTCATTAAATTAGTATTAAAATCTGAAAAATAATTTTGTTTATTTCACCTCAGTACTTTTATAACTTTTCTTACAAGATAGATTAAATTATATATCATTTTCTGAATGAGAGGTCCTAAATTTCTTTAAGCTATATGACCCATGGTTCAATTGTGAGTGTAAAAAAGCGTTGACATCATCTAAACGAGCCTTAAAGTTTGAGCCAGTATTTCTTCTTGCCATGCCCACGGAGCGAGCAGTATTTTTTATGGCATTCTCAATAACAGACCGAATCATCAACCGAGAGACTTGAAAAAAATTCTGGAGAGATTGTCATTTTATATAGAATTTAACTTGCTACGAAACTTCTTTGAGAGTAGGACTCCAAGATAATTTGTTGATGGTTAATTTGCAAGGTTTATTGTTATTATTTCTCGAAGTGGTATTTGGATGAAAGGAAGTCACCAAAAAAAAAAAAGGGCTGTGGTCAGACTCAATCCAGTAAGAAGTTTCAAATTTTTTTATGAACTGCAATAAAGCAGGGGAGATTGCAACATAATCAATGACACTAGAGATCCCTGTCGTCCAATAAAATCACTCGCCATTCTTCCATTTAGGATTGTCAATGAGCAATCGTTACATAGATCCACAAACCATTTTCTACGATTATTTAAATTATCATCAAGAGGTTTACGGGTTAATGAAAGGGAAGGATGAAAAGTACTATCCTCCGTATACAGATCGCCTTTACGTGCATTAACATCTCCACACAATATAATATTAAAACCTTGATCAATCAAATTGAAAATTACATTCCTAAAGGAAAAATTAAAAATGATCATGATCTGTATCCGGGGGGTAAATGAACTCCGATAATCGCGATCGGAGATACATTAATTTATTAATTTTACATACAATCCAATTTTGTGATGAATCAAAATGTACACAATTGAAATACCTGTGATTTTATTCCAAATGTAAGTTCTACTTGCGTTTATTTGACATAACTTGAAGTCTTTCCAAATTATTGGTGACACTATATCTTTTGACATCAGTATATCTTTTGGTGTCAGAATGAAAATTTCACATTTAGAAATACTGCGAAAAACATTGTGATTTATTCAAAAATCACAATGTTTAATTATTATTTATAAAAACAAACATTAATATTTCAGTAGAAAATATTAAATTTTGTTAATTTAATTTAATATTAAATTAAAACTTTGACTACTAAGATATCTTTCCTCGACAATTCGGAAATTATCGTGGTTACCGTTAATTATATTGCTTCGATTTAAAACAAAAAAAAATTTCGTTTTAATTTTCCTCATTTGAATTACAATTTTGATTGTTAATATTAAAAAAACACTGCACAGACCAACATTTAAATCGGCAGTTCGGTTACAAATAGTCAAATCGGTGATCAGTTCATCAACGTAATTCAACTTGACATTTTGAGATAAAAGCAACAAATCAACACTTTGATCTGCAATAAATTGGAATTAAAATTACTTCTCATCCAGAATAGTATTCTGATCACAAAAGATTACTTCATCTACACTCATGTCCATAAATTAAAGATAATTCAGAACCACACGGAAATCGAAATCTAAAGTAAAAATTTCACCTGTAGAATTATCACACACATTTCAGGAAGCCACCAGATGATGCCGATAGTACGTCACAATGACGAGAGTGTAAGAGGGGGGTATATAAGGAATGGTGGCAAAGAAGTAAAATTGTTGACAAGAGTTCTGTAAGGCGCTCAGTGCCATAAGCGAATAGTTATGACACAGAGGACGCACGTGGATGATTTTTTACGTGGTAGAATTATCGGCCGCCTGGAATGTGGGCGTACTCAGATGGAAGTATCCGAGGAACTTGGAATTGCCCAAAGTGTCATCTCTAAGGTTTGGCAACGATTCCAAGATAACGGAAATGTCAGTAGACGTTACAGTACAGGTCGCCCCCGAGTTACAACGCCGAATGAAGACCGGTATTTGGCAGTAACTGCCAAAAGAAGGAGACGGAGCACAGCATCCGACCTGTCTCGTCAGCTATCTGCAGCCACGGGTACCACAGTTTCAAGGCAAACCATGTACAGACGTTTGGGAGATATTGGTCTATATGCTCGCTGGCCTGTCAGATGTGTTCCGCTCACGGCAACTCACTGTCGGCAGCGATTAGCCTGGAGTAGAGAACATGCAACGTGGACATCGTCACAGTGGGCTTGTGTGATGTTTTCCGACGAGTCCAGGTTTAGTTTGCAGTATGATTCACGTCGGACTTTCATATGGAGAACGCCAGGTACCCGTTACCACCAAGACAACATCATTGAACGACACCGTTACGGTGGTGCAGCATTGCTCGTTTGGGGTGGAATTATACTGGGTTCCAGAACAGATCTGCATGTTCAAACCGGAACCATGAAAGCCCAAATTTATCGGGACATCATTCTGGAACAACATGTACGTTTGTTTAGGGGTGCCATGGGCGCAGAATTTGTGTTTATGGATGACAACCCCCGTCCTCACCGAGTAAACATCGTAAACGAATGCCTTGAATTTGAGGATATAACCCGTATGGAGGGGCCAGCATTCTCACCTGACTTGAATCCGATAGAGCATGTGTGGGACATGCTTGGCCGACGAGTTGCAGCACGTGAATCACCTCCTACATGTGTACCGGAACTTCGGAGAGCATTGCTTGCTGAGTGGAGTGATCTTCCCCAAGATCAGATCGATAATTTGATACTCAGCATGCCTAGGCGTTGTACGGACTGTATTTCATCGCATGGGAGACATACAATGTATTAACCATCATACCAACCATGTAATAGTAAGTTTTTGTAAAGGCGATATTTTTTACAATTGCTCCAGGGAGCAAAAATCGTAGTTTTTATGAATGGTATCATACATACACCATCGTTTATGGGCTTTATGAATAAGTAACGTTTGTTTTGTTTCTGAACCTTTATTTGCCGGAGCTGGCATTATCCTCAATTTATGGACATGAGTGTAAATTAGATCCTTTTTGGTTAGAAACTCCAGCGTCTACTTTAAAAGTTATGTTATTTATCAAAGGATTCGCATCATGATACACTGAGGGATTCCGGTTCTTAAAATATTTGGACAATTTATTTACATGAAATTTTAATTTCACGGGCTCTCGGCCGCAGTTTCAGGACTTATTCGTTAGTCTTGTTCACAGGTAAATCATTGATTAATGTTCTCAAAAAATCATCATGTCCATTGGTTGAAGTATTCGAATTTAAATCATAAGTAAAACGCATACCATCTATAACTACGCAATCTTTCAGCAATCTCGCTTTCTTGCCTTTAGATACAGCAACCCTCATAATTGGTTTTAACTGCTCTTGGATTATTTTAAATGCATGACAGAAATCTTCTCTAATTTTTACGCGGTGAGCTGTATCACTGAAATTTTCCTCTGCTGGATCATTAGTTCCGCTTGAACTTCTATTCACAATGGAGGCACTTGAATCCGGAACTGAATTGAACTTTGAAAATTTTGCACGCTTCATTTTACGGTCACTTTATAGTACCTCATTTTTTTCAGTTCCTTTTACGAATTTTGCAATAACAGGAGGGTTCGTATCTCCACGGTGCGGGAGAACATGCACAATGTCAAATGCTATAGAGGCGGCATTTCCACGTCAAGAAAATATTTCTTGAGCCTGTCTTCGCATTCTCCGGAGCTAGAATTTTTGTTGACATCCATACCGTAGAAAATCAGGTTGTTTGACCGTGAGTATTGCTCCTGATCGAGAAGTTTCAATCCGAGAGTAGCAATCTCAGACTGTTTCGATCTGATAAAACCCTGCTGGTTGTTTTCAACATCTGACCTTGTTTGAGCAAAGTTTTTCTTCCAAAATTTCGATTCAAGGTCATTAACGGCGCTTGTAATACATAATAGTAAATTCTTGACTTCTAAAAAATAATTTTCGCACTCACATTTTGAAGATCGAATGACGACAAAACCCATGGTATTTTCACAATGCATGCTTGAAAGTCTGTACTGACCTTTCTGCGAGTCCATTAGATTGAGGATGATATGTTGGTATCACAGTATGAATAACTGCAGTAGATTTCAAAAAGGATCTGAATTCCTCTGAAATCAATTGAGGACCATTGTCAGAAACAAACTCTGACGGTAAACCATATCGAGAAAACTGTTGCAAAGCATCAATGGTACTAACAGAAGTAATAGAAGGCATTTGTATCACCTCCAACCAAAATAATTCTTTTGATCTTTTTGTGCAAAATCAATATGCACCCTATCCCATGGAAATTTGGACCACACCCACGGTTGAAGTGGGGTTCCTGGTAAAGCTTTGCTTACTTTCTGACATACAGAATAATGTTGAACAAAATTTTCAATTTGTTTGTCCAACTGTGGTCACCAAATATGTATAACTTCTGGCAATAGCTTTAATCTTGGAGATTCCAGAATGTGTATCATGCAGTAAATCTAATAAACGTGTTCTAAATTTTTCTAGAATGATAACACACATTTCCCGTAGAAGACATAACCACAGTCAACTGATTCCTACGTATGAAAAATGGTTTTAAAGCCTCATTATCGAGTCTTTCAGGCCAACCATTCTGAACATACTTCAAGGCCATTCCCAGAGTTGGTTCACAACTTTCCTCGAAAAGCTTGTAATATTTATCAGTCAGCCTCTTGGCAGGATCACCAGATTCATTCACTTTGTGTATAGAAAATACACTGCTGGCCACCGTAAATGCAACACCCTGAAGGAAGCATGCAAATAATATGAAATTTGCAACATGCATTAACGGAGGTGAGATATGCAAATGATTAGAATTTCAGCGCAGACGCACATCACGCGCGCCTGTGGCGCCACTTCAAAGCGCTATTTAAGGCTTGGAGATTTCGACGATTTGAAGTAGGGCAATTGCGTTTTTCTTGTGGTTTTTTCAAAAGAACGATCAATTATGCCTCGTAGAAAACAGCGATCATCTTTTGATCAAGTATCCGAGTTCGACAGAGGAAGGATAGTGGCCTACCGAGATTGTGGATTATCTTTCAGGGAAATCGGTAGTCGTGTTGGACGAAACCAAACAACTGTAATGCGGATATGTGATCGTTGGATGCAGGAGGGTACGACGGACCGACGTGTTCGATCGCATCCACCTCAGTGCACCACTTCACGTGATGACAGGCGTATTGTGCGTATGGCAGTGACGGATCGCTCAGCCACATCACGAACCATAGCACAGCACATTCAGTCTGTACGCATCATCCTGTGTCTGCGCGTACCATTCGACGCCGTTTACAGCAGAGTGGTCTGTCCGCAAGACGTCCATTGCTTCGTCTACCCTTGACGCAGAACCACAGACGTCTCCGCCGCCAATGGTGCGATGAAAGAAGGATGTGGACGGCACAATGGAATGAAATTGTCTTTACTGACGAGTCACGCTTCTGTCTGCAACACCACGATGGTCGGATTCGAGTCTGGAGATACCGTGGAGAGAGGATGCTGAACAGCTGCGTTATGCACCGCCACACTGGTCCTGCACCGGGTATTATGGTATGGGACGGTATTGGATATCACTCTCGCACTCCTCTAGTACGCATTGCCGGTACTTTAAAAAGCCAGCGCTACATCTCCGAGGTGTTGGAGCCAGTTGTCCTTCCTTACCTTCAGGACTTGCCCACAGCCATATTTCAACAGGATAATGCGCGACCACACGTGGCACGCATTGTCCAAAGGTTCTTCGTCAATCGCCAGATTGAATTGCTTCCCTGGCCAGCTCGCTCTCCGGATCTTTCGCCGATAGAAAACATGTGGTTCATGGTTGCTCAACGATTGACCCAGATTACATCCCCAGCTGCCACACCAGATCAACTTTGGCAACGCGTAGAAGCTGCTTGGTCTGCTGTACCCCAAGAACACATCCAAAGTCTCTTTGAATCAATGCTGAGGCGTGTGGCAGCGGTGATCTCCAACAATGGCGGCGACTCTGGCTACTGATTTTGGCAGGAACCATACTTCACAGAAGTCTATAAATTTAATCATTTGATGCTTGGTCAACATGTTATGTACAAAATAAATATTGTTGCGATATCTCTTGTCTTTCTTGGTGTTGCAATTTGGGTGGCCAGCAGTGTATTTTAGGCCAATTCAACTTGAAACATTTTATCCAGTCCCTTCCAAACAATGCTGGTTGATCGCCTTTGACAATTATAGCAAGAGACTTGGAAGTCTGGTTCTCATAAGTGACATCTACAATCACTTCCCCGGAAACAACGATAGGATTTTGGTTGTAATATTTAAGAAATACATTCGAAATCTGGGAACAACATGAGGTAAATTTTTCTTCAGCCAACACTCGAAGATAATGGCTACATCTGCCGCAGTATCCAACTCAATTTCTAATTGTTTACCACAGATCTGTACGTTAACCAAGAAACGAGATTTCTCATTTATAATTTATTTTCAGTGAATTCAATTAATAAATTACTCTTCAGTGTCCGATTTATCTGCAGTAGATACCATTTTAGCAGAGAAATTTTTCTTCTTTGACTTGCGTACTGGAGAAATATGTCCAATTGTATTGCAGGCATGGCACCTAGCATTTTTGTATTTACACTTTTCGGAATTGTGTGACGCACCACATCGATAGCATTCCTGAAAACTTCCCTTGTTACCGTGAACACCTTTACTCCATCTTGGCTTATTTTGATTATAGTCTGTTTGTTTGGTTTGCTGGCAGTCCAGCCGCTGTAACCTTGATATTACTACAACCTTCTTCAGCGAATTCCATTACTACAGCTATGTCAATGGCATCTGCAAGTTTCAAATTTTTCCTTGCCAGTAGTCGTTTTTGAGTTGCCTCACAGCGAATACCGCATACGAATCTATCCCGCAAAGCCTCGTCCAAAAAATCGTCAAAAACGCACGTTGATGCAAGCCGTTTCAATTCCACCAAATACTCGGCAATGCTTTCGCCCTCTTTCTGATTTTGACGGTGAAACTTGAATATTTCAGCGATGGTAATAGGTACGGGACGAAAATGTTCTTGAAGCAATTTGACGAGCTCTTCATACTCAGTCCTTGGGTAGACGCGGCGTTAGCAAGTTACGAAGCAGTTTATGTTTTTGCACCGAGTACGGATATCAACACCACCACGCGTTTTTCATCTTCGACTTCGTTAGCTAGCAAATACTGCTCGAAATACAGCTTTGCCGCTGTGGTGGTCGAGTGGTAATAGTGACGGACTCGTGATGCGAGGATCCGGGTTCGGTCGGCTGAAGTTGGTTTTCTGTGGTTCCCAACTTCAAGGCGCAAATGCGAGCCGATCTCCCCGTTAAAAAGTCTCGCCACAGAGAGCAACAGTCCTACAACGATAAATCATTCAATCATAAGACTTCACTCATAGTTAGAAAAAACTGGTGGCAGATGGCAGCACTACACATAACAAACATTACACAGAAACAAAAACTTTACGTCAGGTTGCACTACACGTACACGCACATTCCCGCATGTACCGATTCGTTGGGGGGGGGGGTTGCATTTGTGGTGTAGCAGTAGTAGGTAGGGCCTCCAAAGAATGGCTCGGGGATCCATGTTGTTGTTAAGTCAGCCACCTCGTTGGGCAATTTGCCTGTTGTGGCGTTGTATTTGTATTTGTATAAAACCGCTCGATGTACAAGTCAAAATCTTTATTGGCATCGTCGTAAATCGACAACTGACCAACTTTCGACATTGTAATTTTAGCGTAATCTGTTTCTTTTTGAGCACCTACACACAAGGTTCGATTTATTTACCTTTACCGGAACACTTCCTCGTCGCTATTATTATAAATAATTAGGGTGACCATACGTCCCGTATTTTCTGTTTTTTTGGCCGTCCCGACTTTTCCCGTATTTTACACGAAGCCCACTTGAATTTTTATTCTTTATTGAAGTCAAAGATTGAAATTATTTTTCACCTATAAATAAGAATATTAATCTCGAACGTTTTTCTTTCGTGGAATTCATTTTAATCCACTGCAATTTGCAGTAATGCTTCATTTCGCGGCATTGTGATTTTTCTGTAATTTAAACAATATTTGGCAACTTTATTCGGTTTTGGCGTCATTTTTGGCAATGTCCCGTATTTTCCTGTATTTCTCTCGAGGAAATAGGGTCAGCCTATAAATAATGTTTCAAGAACTGGTTTAATTTTAATAACAGATTATTTATTAAGTTAAAAATGGAGATACATAAACTAAGCACTGGAGTGAAAATGCATAAACCGCTTACTCGCTGGAGACTCAAAAGCGCCGTTGCCATTATCTGATAGCAAAATAACCCCTCTTGGTTTTAGCCTTTTAAATGGTTAAGTATATTTATTGCAAACATTAATCTTCACGAAGAGGAAAAAGTGCCAATCGTGAAAGAAGACAATCGAACTTGGCTTCTAACGTGATTGATTATTTCAGTTCATTTTCAAAAAGCCTGCCACCCTCTGGCGTAACTGACCGTTACAAAAATGTTACAATACATTTAATATTCTGATGATCCTGAAACGGAAAACACTTTTCGACATTAGTTTTTCACAAGGAATCACGTGTGTAATTATCGGGCAGTCGATAGTTACCACCCCCTCCCTGTATGTATATATATAACATACATTCTAAGAGATACTGAATTAAAAACCAAATGTATTCAAAATTAAAACAATTCAAAAGCCAGAGTATAGCGCCAAAGGCTGCTGTATACACATAACTAGAAATTAGAAGAGAAATGATGAAAAATACAAAAATAAATGGAACATTGAGGAGGTCGTTCTTAAGGGGGGTGTGGTGGTCGCAATATTCACTGTTTTTGCATATATTTTGGTTGTTAACCGTAATCGAATGTTCGTGTTGTGTGGCCACGCTCACAACGAGTATAAATAGCGTGATGTGCAGCATATGTTGCCTTAAAAAAAAATATTTGTGCAGATTAAAAAATATAAAATAATTCAATGAGGTACCTCATAAATTGTGCGTTCTGAGTGAAAGTCATTACTTCTGCATGATGAGTCGGCGATCCTGGTTGTCAGTTCGTACGTCGGACAGCACTTCGATGACCACCATTCGAATATACTTGAGAGGTTTTATACACTGGTGTAAGAAATTAAGAGAATTTGCAGACTTGGTCGATTATCTCTAGAATTACTGTACCGATTTTAATGAAATTTGATGTGTACATACATTGATACAATACAAAACAAATAACCATTCAATAATTGTAATACACACGCATGATCGTGCGTAACACTCGTTGGAGTCGGAAGGTATGAAATACCTTCTATGCTCTATAGGGTAAATGTCTGGAGATCTGGCTGGCCAATCCATTCGGCGAATATCCTCACTCTCTAGAAAAGCTCTATGTGGCCTCGCGTTATCGTCCATTAAAATGAACTCGGGGCCAACTGCACCCCTGAAAAGGCGAACATAGGGCTCCAAGACCTCATCCCTATACCTCACACCAGTCACAGTGCCTCTTTCAAAGACATGGAGAGGTGTGCGGCCATTAAACCTCCTCCGCCATAATGGTCGATTTCGCGGACATTGGAGGGTAGGTAGCGGGTCCCTGGTTCTCCCCATATGAACGTACGGCGAGAATCGGTGCTTAGGCTGAACCGGGACTCATCAGTGAAGAGAACGGTCGCCCATTGATCCATACTCCAATCTCTATGCTTTCTGCACCATGATAAACGGATTCTCCTGTCCGTAGAAGTGAGCGGGACGCAAACAGCAGATCTTCTTGCAAACAACCCTCTCTCATGAAGTCTTTTGGAAACAGTCACCCTTGATACACGGGTTCCTGTGGCTGCATACAAGTCACGAGAGAGCTGAGAAGCTGTAGCACTCCTGTTACGCCTCGCTATAATCGACAAATGTCGATCTTCTCTGGTCGTCGTGGCTCTTGGACGACCTTGCCCAGACTTTCTCTCGATGGATCCGGTATCCTGGAACTGTTTCCATAAGTTACACACGACGCTGGGCGTTAAATTGAACTCTCTACAAATCTGGACTTGAGATTGGCTTGCTTCTAGCCTTCCCCACAATTCGCCACCTCATTCCTTCATCTAAACGTTGGTGGTTACTCGTTTTTACTGTTACAATTTGAAATTAACCGATTGCTGTAAAATAACACCAAGAAATTCGCCGAGGTGTGCTAGCGAACGAAATGAGTCTTAACTTACGCGCGCTTATAAAGCCTGTTTCTCTACTGGCTCCACCTACACACACGTGTACGCTTACGTATTTGACGTACAAGATTTGCATTTTTGTCTAGAAGCAGTGGTTTTACACGTTCAGTTCAGTTCTTTTCATGAAACTCGATAAAATATGGAAATTCTCTTAATTTATTTCACCAGTGTAATTTGGATAAATGTATTTTTGGACAAGAAAAAATTTCATCCAAAGGTGTGTCACCTTTGCCTGACAAGGTCAAAGCCATGTTTGATTATCCATTACCTAAACAGTTTTTTGGCCATGCTTAACTTTTACCGTAAATTTTTAAAGAGTGCAGCCTCAGTGCAAACTACTTTGATTTAGTTAAGGGAAATCGAAAATAGCTTGGACAAAATTTGCAAGATACTTTTGACCAATGTAGTCATGATTTCTAACGCTACTTTACTTGCTTATCCGAAACATAACGCTAAATTGTCACTCATGGTAGATGCGTCAGAATTTGCGATAGGTTATGTGTTACAACAATATGTTGATAATCACATCGAACCTTTAAGTTTTTTTCCCGCAAACTTCTACCATCTGAATGCAAATATGGTACCTTTGACCGTGAGCTTTTAGCCGTTTATTCATCTATAAAACATTTCAGATATATGGTCGAAGGCAGAGGCTATATTGTTGACTGACTATGCCCCATGCATTTTTGCAAAAGGGTGATAAACATTCACCACGGGGTGTAATGTGATAGACCTCCTCGTGGGTAACGCCAAATCTATAACACGTCATTGAATGATATGAGCACAAAAATGAGATGACACTTTCAATAGCCCAGATTACATGTTTATTTCTACACATTTACAGTACTTGTCTTGCGTCTAGTTTTGTCCTGTTCTTGTCTTTTATGTGCAACCCCTCATTGTGGGCCCCGCTCAGGCGGAGAGGGGTCCTCCCAGATGGGGCATTGCTTCTAGTGTATGCCCCATCCGGGACGCTGTCTACCTGCGTGTTTGCCGTGCGTGGAGACCGGTAAGTCCGGAGATGGGGATCCTGGTTAGCCTGATGCGCTAGCTTTGGCCTCGGATTCAGCCGAAACGGGAGGCTTGGATTAGCCCCGTCCAAGTCAATCGGCTCTGGTCGCCTCGGTGGCTGAAGGAGTTACATTACTGGGCGGGTAGAAGGGCCGGGCCTGCCGGACTTCGTTGAGGTTTGTTGGTGCTGCTTCACGAAGATCTTGGATCTTGAACGCGTCTGCTCGCCTGCTTTGGTGGTGTATAGCTATCACCTAACCTGGCGTTGCTACTAACCTTCATCGGTTATGTGTGCGCGTCCCCTCGTAGGGCTGCATGGTGGGTGAGAGTGGAACAACACCCATTTAAAATGGGGAAAAACCAAAACGTCAAAGAACTGCTTCGAATCAACCAAATGTAACTAACTGCTGCTTCGAATTCATCAACTGTCTCATTTTTCTTTCTGCACTCTTGAGATACCGAGAAACAGCTGGTCAAAGTATCACCATTTCTAATAGATAAAGATCTTTATGGCACAGTAGGTACCTTAAAATCTGTGAAGGCTCTTCGTTCAGGAGACCTTCTCATCGAAACTAACACACCCAAACAAGCCGAACTCATTCAAAAGCTCACATCTCTCGGAGACATTCCAATAACAGTCAAAATCCATCCCACGTTGAATTATTCACGTGGTGTCATTTCAGATACTAACTTAATTAACATGGATGAAGAAGAACTAACACAAGAGCTGGCGTCTCAAGGCGTAACATCTGCCCAACATATTATGAACCGCAAAGATGGCAATCCAGCTTCCACACGAAACATAATTCTCACATTCTCATCACCAACATTGCCGAAAGATATCAAAATAGGTTATTATAACCTCAAAATCCGGCCATACATTCCTAACCCTGTTCGATGCTTTAACTGCCAAAAATACGGTCACTCACGAACGGTGTGCCGTAGTCAACCCGCCTGCGCAAAGTGCGGTGAGAAGGACCACATTTCGGACAACTGCACTAATTCACCAATCAAGTGCGTCAATTGCGGTGGTGACCACCCCGCATTTGACAGAAAGTGTCCGAAATGGAAGATCAAAGTCCTTAATAACATCTCATATATCGAAGCACGCCGTCGTATAACTTCTATCCAAACTCCAATAGGTACTAGATCATACTCTAATTTGGTAACCAATCCATCGTCAGCTAATAAGACTAACACTGTCAACAAAGCATCCGTAACAACTCAGACTGAAGCAATAGCTGACACATCAACTCAAACATCATCATCTAACCAACCGTGCAATAGTTATGGCTGCTGTTGCTCCGCTGGATTCCGGAGGGAGTCCACTACCTCCGAAGAAGCGGGAAAAGCAACGGCGAACACATGCAAAATATCTACTGTTACAAAACCCAAAATTAGTTCTGGAAATAAATCAAAAAAGAAACCATTCAAGACCGGATATTCGAAAAAAGCCATACAAAGAGCTCTGAAACATCCCACAACTAAAAATATGTCACTTATCGATGATACATAGATTGGTGACAGGCACCTGGACAATCCTACAGAATCCGGTACTACTCACCGCAAGATTGACCAGAATAAATTCAAGGACCTTGAACCGTAACTTCTATTTGAAATTTAAATTTATGGCCAACATGATTCAATGGAACATTCGTGGTCTTAGATCCAATTACAAAGATCTCAAGGATTTGATCAATCGATATCATCCTGTTTGCTTGGCACTCCAGGAAACTTTTACGAAGCCCTTGGAGACATGGAACATCAGGCGACATTCCCTGTTCCGTATTGATTACGATGACGGGAGTAGGGCTTGCCGCGGTGTTGCTCTGCTGGTTCCACATCACGTGTCGTCGCGCGTTTTAACGCTGCGCACGATCCTGCAAGCCATCACGGTGGAAATCTCTACAGGCCTAAGAATTACCATATGTTCCATTTATTTTCCCAAAATGACACCATCTTACAGAGAGATCTAGAAGATCTGATTGATCAATTACCTCCACCATTTTTTCTTCTTGGAGACTTCAATGCACATAACATGATATGGGGTTCTAACAGCAACACCCCTCGTGGGGATATGGTCGAACGGCTGTTAGACAATATGGACCTCGCCATCATGAATGATGGCAGTTTCACTCATTTCCATGCGTCAAACAATAGTTTCACTGCAATAGATTTATCGTTATGCTCACCTTCACTCTTGCCCAACTGGCCCTGGTCGGTTGATCCGGACCTCCACGGTAGCAATCATTTTCCTCTAGTGGTTAAGTGCCTTGACCGACGCCATAGCATACCTGAGGGACCTCCTCGGTGGAAGCTTCTGGCCTCCCGATGGGCTGATTTCACGGAGGATATGGTTTCGCAACCCGACGTTGACCACTGTGTCGACCTTGTGACCAGTTGTATGATCTCAGCAGCCAATAAAACAATACCCAAAGTCTCCTCGAAACTTCCTAAACCTTGGTGGAACCACGAATGTAATCTCACTATTAAAGCTCAAAAGAGAGCATGGAGTAGGTTCCGGCGGTATCCTACCCTTGATAATAAGTTGGCATTTTTAAAAGCAGAGGCGATAGCGAGAAGAACCAGGCGCCTGGTAAAAGTTTACCACGGGAATCAATTCTTCAACTTCATCAAAAATCATTTGGGACCGGATCCGAAAAATCAATGGTCATTATCAGTCTCATCCCATCACCATTTCAAACACCAATGGTACTATCATCAGCGATGTGAGGGATAATGCGGACACCATAGCCGCACATTTCGCCACTGTCTCCAGTGACGCGAATTATCCACCATCGTTTAATCGCATCAAATCATTGGCCGAATGCAATGTGTACACTTTCCGGCCTTTTACATCGGAAGGGTACAATTCATTTGTTCACCCTTCATGAACTGACGACGGCCTTGCAGCGAAGTCCTGTCTCAGCTGTAGGGCCCGATGCCATTCATTACGTTCTCACCAGAATCACTAACATTTACTCATTTTATTTAATCGGATCTGGGTCAGTCATTCATTTCGCGACACCTGGCGAGCAGCCATTGTTCTTGCATTCCCGAAGCCTGGCAAAAATCCTCAGCAACCTAATACTTTGACCAGTTGTCTATGTAAGCTCATGGAACGCATGGTTAACTATCGCCTTATGCACTACCTTGAGGTTAACAATATTTTATCGAAACATCAAAGCGGCTTTAGACGGTTAAGGTCTACAACATGGAATCAGTTACGCTTTGAGACATCAGCATTTGTGAAGAGGGAGCATGTGCTAGCCATATTTTTCGACATAGAAAAGACCTACGACCGTACTTTGGAGACACGGAATTCTTTCCGATCTCTATAATAGCGGCTTGTGGGGCAACTTGCCCATTTTTATTAAGAACGCTCGCCGCATTTTCCAGGTACGGATCGGAATCATGTTATCAGCTCCCCAAATTCAAGAACAAGGTGTACCTCAAGGTAACATTTTAAGTGTAACTTTTTTTATTTTAAGACTCAACGGGGTGTTAAACCATCTTCCGTTATCTGTCACTGGCGCACTCTACGTGGATTGTCTGTTGATATCTTACCAATCAGTGAATATGAGGTCAGCCGAGAGACAATTACAAATCGCTCTCAACAAGATCAGCAAGTGGGCTCATGATAATGGCTTCTCTTTCTCCGCCGACAAGACTGTCGCTGTGCACTTTTGTCGGCATCGAGACCTTCACGATGACCCACAATTGTTCCTAAACAATAGTCAAATACCAATAGTAGAAAACACAAAATTCCTCGGCATCACATTCGACAAGAAACTCGTTATGAGCTCGTTGCATGAAGACGATGAACCTCTTGAAGGTCATCTCTTCTACATCGTGGGGAGCTGACCATAAGTCGCTCCTCCAATTATATAAAGCTTTAATAAGATCGAAGCTTGTATACGGGTCGGCACCTCGGAGCTATCTGAGTGTGCTCGACCCAGTCCACCATCTCGCCCTACGGATTTGTTCCTGAGCTTTTCGGACGTCTCCAATGGAGAGCCTGTATGTCGAATGCAACGAGCCATCACTGACATCAAGACGCCAGCAACTTTCCTTGAAATATTATATCAAGATGAAGTCTTTTCCAGATCATCCACTTCATCGTGTCATTTTTGATTCCTCATTTCATAGACTTTTTCCTGCTCGCCCTTCATATGAGGGCACTTGTGGAAAAACTAGAATTAGACAATAGTCGTGTGGCCCCATTTGCTTGGCAACGCAGCTCGAACAACAACTAACATTGACAATAGCCTTTTGGTACCTGCCAGTGACCACTTCTCAATCCTCCGGGAAGTGATGCATCATCGCTGGCAGGATCATTGGAACAATCAAATAAATAATAAACTTCATGCCATCAAGCCCACACTTGGCCATTGGTGTTCGAGCTGCAGAACTAACCGAAAGGAGGAAGTTCTGCATGCCCGGTTAAGGATAGGACACAGTCGCATCACACAATCATATCTTTTACTACGAGAGAGTCAACCGCAGTGCCCTCATTGTCAAAGCCCATTTACCATTGCTCATGGCTTTTATTTGTTCGCACCTTCGTCATCATTTTACGACCGCTTTTGGTCAGAATCATCTTTCACTTCGTGACATTTTATCTGATCATTGCGATGCATCTCGCATTTTTAAATTCATCAAAGCCATTGGTTTATATGACAAATTATAATTTTTACAATTCATGTCATTTTTTACGTTTCACGCATAGTTTTATTTTCTGCACTTGACAAGAATAAGTTTCATCGTATTTTTAATTAATGATTTGTTTTGGCGCATTTTGGCTTTATTGGCCCTTGTGCCTCTGAACCAAAAATCTAATCCAATCCAGCCTCTGATAAAATGGAAGGAGAACAAAACGAACGCTTGTGAATCATTTCATTCTCGCTGTAACGCAAACTTTAGTGCACCTCATCCCAATATCTATGCATTTTTAGAAGTTATCAAATAATTCGAATCGGATGTCTATGCATTGAAAAACAGTGGTCGTATCGTGAAGATGATGACAAATAAGAAATTCGAAAAGCGGATGGAGAACATGGAAAAAATAAAACAGATGTATCAGAACTAAATGAACGAACGCCAGAACTTAGCCACTGGACTTATCCCGTTAACGAGATCTCTTCCAGCCCAGCTTCGTGGCAGAGTCTGGAACACTTTATTTTGTCGAAAAAGAAAAAACAACATACAAAATTGTTACAACATATTTTCCCCGGACAATTGGGTACTGTCGCGAGATGTATCAGAATTGAGGACTCATGAGATACCGATATTTGAAAGCTATTTCGTACTATGGATGAAATAACGACCCAAAGATATAAGGAAATTGAATATTAAATAAATAAGACAAGGGAATTTAATCCCGCAAATTTAGTCATCGTTGTTCACGTTGATTTTTATGTTGCAATGTTCAATTTGCATATGACTAACCAGTGTACGTTGCGCTGTACAAATCAACCTGAACAACGATGATTAAGCCAGTCTAAAGCTGTCTTGTTCTGGCTTGGGTGTTAGGAGTCGGAGTGATTTGTGAGTCTGTTTCACAGTTGAGAAGAGCGCTAGACTTGACTCAGCATCAGATATCACAACTTTTTACGGGGAAAAGAATCGATACCTGGCTACATTTTTCACATGAAAGTTTTTAATGGGATTATAATACGCACCAACTTCTTGCATCAATTGGATTTATTTTTTCCCACAGTGCTTAACTTATACCGTATAATAAATGTATGACATTATTTTTAATACGTAAACGATAATTTAGTTTAGTTATACAGTAAAGACGATTTTGCGGACACCCGCGGAACGAAAGAATTCAACCGTAAAAGAGGGGTGACCATTAATCAGGGGTTTGAAATGCGTAATTTCGTTATACAAAGGATAAATTACTATTTGGAAATATTGGCTTATAGCAAAATCAATAAAGGATGATGATGATAATTTGGCATTAAAAGAGGGGTGACCGCATTTGGCGGGGAGGTGTCAGTTAAGAGGGATTTTACTGGGGGACTTAAGAGGAATTTCAGCGTAAATTAGCGAGCAAAAATTACAAATCATCTTTTGTCAGATTTTTGGATCAAAATCCCACTGTACATCAACCAAATTTGTAGCCAAAAATCTAAATAAAAGGGTTAACGGTGTGTAGAAATAACTTAATAAATAACCAGACATTTGGCAAAAGATAATATCGTCCTACATATTATGTGGTATAACACGTAATAGTTTTGGGAAATTTTGAGTGAATTTCTTTTGGCTGTGAAAAAGATAATTTCGATTTATTTTCCAATCATACACGAACACAAACAAAGAGATTAACGAAAATTCTAAATTGAAATGTTCTTTTTGATGATTCTGGGAGAAGTTGGGGCAAATTTACGGCGAGGTAATTGAGGAGAGTCAGTTGTTACAAAATAGAGATTCGAAAGTATTATTCACTGAGAAGTGATACTCGTTCGAAGAAGAACGTCTCGAACTTATTCCCCGAATTCTTGGATTTTCAATTTCATAATTACGGTAGCGTTATGCGAATGTTTCTCTGCGAGGAAACATTAGAAATGCATCATTTAGCATGAATAATAAAACGGAAAGAAGTACTTTTAGTTCGTCATTATAAGACTAGAGAGCCATTAAATGACTTCTGAAAATGAAAGTGAGCGTTTCCTTTGCTCTGTCCGCTTGCATAATTGATGCCCCCTACCTTTGAACATTTACGGCTTGGCATCGATAGCACGAACATTAAGTAAGCCCGAAATTTAATTTTATTCCTTCTGTTACTTTTGAGAAAAGCTATTTCCAGAGTTAAAAGCTTCGCAATTGATATCGTAGTTGCCGTAAAATTTCGAAAACTTCTGCCTTCCAATTAATATTGAAATTTCACCGCTCGAGACAATGGATGGAAAGATGGTGATAGAGGAGAAAGAAGTGGCGGAGGGGCATAAATGAGGATAGAATATGAAGGGAACGAAGCAGTTTCTCCCGTTTTCTGCTGTGAAACGAGCGATTTTCGGTATTAAATATTAACTGTCATTTTGAGACATTCTCTCAACAGCGACCTACTCTGCTCCTTGTATCTACTACCATCGCTGCTGTTAAGTTATTGCCTACCCACCAAATATTCCCCCCATCTCCGGGTTTCTTAATTATCTTATGAAAACCTAGATAAATATTTATGGACATCTGTTTTGCCTTCTGACGTCAAGCCACGTCATATTTTAATCAAGTTATCACTAATTTGCTGTCATGCAAATGAGCTAATGCGGGCGTTGCAATCTAATTTCGATTCCCAACAGGCTTCTGCACCCTCCCCCCCCTCTCTCAACATCTGCTGATAAGAAACCGTTGCTTACTCCATCTCTCGGGATAAAAATTAATTACAGGCGTAATTCGCGCGTTTTGACGTATCGGTATTTGATGACGTTGCTGGATTGCAACTTCAGGGATACTTAACAACTTGTCCGCGTGCTTTCGGTTGATTTATTCGCGTACTGTTTTCATACGGTTCACCCATCCCCAACTCGTTGTGCCTCCATTTCCTACCCTCTGTATCATCAGTTTATAGTCCATATCTTCTGTGAAGTTATTGGACGGAAATACGAATCATTACAGTCTCATTAAGTTTGGGTCATCAGCGTGGAAAGAATCGCCGCGGTCTCGTTTTTCCGACCGTATACTTGCTACGACTAAAATGGCTAATAAATTTTGAGTTTTACTATTTTTAATGCCACCAGAAATATCCTAAATTTCAACGTTATGAACACCAAATTAATTGAATAGCCGATTTCATACTTAGCGACGGTAGTCTGTTCTTTAATAGTTGCGAGGATCATCAAATTTGAAAATAATTATATTAATTGAGCGAAAATGTTTTTTAGCCTAGGGTTTATATCATTGATTGGGAGTAACATGCCAATAGAGGGTGATTCAAATTGTTTGTCCATAGGGCAATCTCTGCATCCGTTGCCTTTAGAAGTAAACTTTTAATTACAAAAAGTTTTCAAATGACACCCGGTTTCTTAAAATGTCATGGGATGAGGTGGGGAGCAGAAACAAGTGAAAAACAACTTCATACAGTCTCCATATACTCAAACTTCCAATAAATGAAATGTAGAATCTGCTCCCAAAAGTCATTTATATAAATGCAATATTTATCGAGGTATTAAAGGGAAAAATTTAGTATGTTTTGGCGACTTATTGCCATTTGGCAACTTTTCATTGGCTTCGAAATTTCCTTTTTAAGGACTGTACACAAATGAAATGATCTTGAATGCTGATTATATTGTATTGTGTATTTAGAAGATAAATACTTTTCATGCCTCTTTGGAACAAATTACAAAACAGCAATTATTCAACCCTGACCAACCACGTTCGAGGACCAAAAAGTCAAATGAAAAAAATAGGGCCGGCTGTGTCATAGACATGGTCACAAGTTTTGACGTGAACACGTTTTTTTTTTACCTTGAATCGCATAGCAGGTAATGAAATTATGTCATTATTCTCATCGGCTTTGTCATTGGAATATCTAACAAACGATACCAATGTCTTCTATTTTCATTGTGAACTGCTCGAGATATAGTGGAAAACAATTTGTTACGAAAAAGATTGGATTTCAAATTTATTGGCGTAAGGACCAATTTGGTCAAACTGCGCCATAACAATCGATCATGTCAGAAAAATAAAAACTACGCATGATAAAAAGCAACGTGAATTTTAAAAACTATAATTTGTTATAGAAACCAATGGCTTTAATGAATTTAAAAAGATGCATCGCAATGGTTAGATAAAATGTCACGAAGTGAGAGATGATTCTGACCAAAAGCGGTCGTAAAATTATGACGATGGTGTGAACCACTAAAAGCATGGGCAATGGTAAGTGGACTTAAGGGCACTGCGGTTGACTCTCTCGTAATAACAAATATGATTGTGTGATGCGACTGTGTCCTATGCTTAACCGGGCAAGCAGAACTTCCTCTTTTCGGTTAATTCTGCAGCTCGAACATCAATGGCCAAGCGTGGGCTTGATGGCATGAAGTTTATTATTTATTTGATTGTTCCAATGATCCTGCCAGCGATGATGCATCACTTCCCGGAGGATTGAGAAGTGGTCCCTGGCAGGTACCAAAAGGCTATTGTCAATGTTAGTTGTTGTTCGAGCTGCGTTGTCTGCTTTTTCGTTGCCCGGTATTCCTACATGACCTGGTACCCAGTAAAATTTTACTGTTGTACGGTGATGGATGAGGTGATGCAGTTGATGAAAAATGGCATGAATAAATGGATAAATGTCGAAACTAAAAGAACACAGTGCTTGCTATGCGCTGACAGAGTCGTTATAATTGATGCATCGTCAGTGGCGTTTGCGTCGTATATGACGTAGAGCCTGAAGGATTGCGTATAGTTCTGCCGAATAAATAGAGAATGTGTCTGGTAGTTTGAAAGATGTCTCCTCACAGCAGATGTAGGCACAACCGACATGACCAGGGCTCTTAGAGCCGTCGGTATATATGGGGAAGTACCTGTTGTACCTGCCCCTGTGCCTATAGCATATATGCCGATATATGACATCTGCTGTGGTGGCTCTAGAGTATAATGATAGAGAGACATCTGGCAGAGACTGCTCCCATGGTGCCAGTTGTTGAGCAACTGGGGCCACACGACTGATGTCTATTTGTATTTCTTCTATGAGTGACCTCATACGAAGACCATAGCATGGAACACATGAAGGACGAGCAGCAAAAGGTCTATGAAATGAGGGATTGAAAATGACATGATGAAGTGGATGATCTGGCAGAGAATTCATTTTAATATAATATTTTAAGGATAATTGTTGACGTCTTAATGTCCACGATGGCTCGTTGCATTCGACATACAGGCTCTCCATTGGAGATATCCGGAGGGCGAGATGGTGGACTGGGTCAAGCACACTCAGATAGCTCCGAGGTGCTGACCCGTATACAATTGAGCCGAGTCGAACTTCGATCTTTATGTACACTGAAGAGCCAAAAAAACTGGTCACCTGCCTAATATCGTGTAGGGCCCCCCGCAGAAGTGCCGCAACACGACGTGGCTTGGACTCGACTAATGTCTGAAGTAGTGCTGGAGGTAATTGACACCATGAATCCTGCATGGCTGTCCATAAATCCGTAGGAGTAAGAGGGGGTGGAGATCTCTTCTGAACAGCACGTTGCAAGGCATCCCAGATATGTTCATGTCTGGGGATTTAGGTGGCCAGCGGAAGTGTTTAAAGTCAGAAGAGTGTTCCTGAGCCACCAGGATGCTTACGTACCTGTCACCTGTCAGAGTCGTATCTAGACGTATCAGGGGTCCCATATCACGCCAACTGCACACGCCCCATACCATCACAGAGCCTCCACCAGCTTGAACAGTCCCCTGTTGACATGTAGGGTCTATGGATTCATGAGGTTGTCTCCATCCTCGTACACGTCCATCAGGTCGAAGCAATTGGAACCGAGACTCGTCAGACCAGCAACGTGTTTCCAGTCCTCAACAGTCCAATGTCGGTGTTGCCGGGCCCAGGCGAGGCGTAAAGCTTTGTGTCGTGCAGTCATCAAGGGTACGCGAGTGGGCCTTCGGCTCCGAAAGTCCATATCGATGATGTTTCGTTGAATGGTTCACACGCTTGCACTTGTTGATGGCCCAGCATTGAAATCTGCAGCAATTTGTGGAAGGGTTGCACGTCTGTCACGTTCTTGCATGATCTTTTTCCGGCCGCAGCGATGTCGTAGATTTAGTTTTTTACCGGATTCCCGATATTCACGGTACAATCGTGAAATGGTCGTACGTGAAAATCTAAATTTCATCGCTATCTCGGAGATGCTATGTCCCATCTCTCGTGCGCCGACTATAACACCACGTTCAAACTCACTTAAATCTCGATAACCTGCCATTGTAGCAGCAGTAACCGATCTAACAACTATGCCAGACACTTGTTGTGTTATATAGGCGTTGCCGACCGCAGCGCCGTACTATGATTGGTTCCATATCTCTTTATTTGCATACGCATGCCTGTACCAGTTTTTTTGGCTCTTCAGTTTAAGTGCAGGAGCGACTTACGGTCTGCTCCCCATGACGTAGAAGAGATGACCTTCAAGAGGTTCATCGTCTTCATGCAACGAGCTCTTAACTGTTAAATATGAGGTTTGAAAGTAAGTTTTTTGTCAAATGCGATGCCGAGGAATTTAGTGTTTTCTACAATAGGTATTAGATTGTTATTGAGAAACAACTGTTTGTCATCGTGCAGGTCTCGACGCCGACAAAAGTGCACAGCGACAGTCCTGTCAGCGGAGAAAAGCCGTTATTAAGAGCCCACTTGCTGATCTTGTTGAGAGCGGTTTTTAATTGTCTCTCGGCTGACCTCATATTCACTGATTGATACGATATCAACAGATCATCCACATAAAATGCGCTGTAACAGACAACGGGATTTCATTCAACATCCCGTTGAGTCTTGAAATAAAACGTGTTACACTTAAAATGCTATCTTGAGGTACACCTTGTTCTTGAATTTGGGGAGTTGATAACGTGCTTCCGATCCGTACCTGGAAGATGCGGTGAGCAAGAAAGTTCTTAATAAAAATGGGCAAATTGCCCCGCAAGCCGCAGTTATAGAGGTCGAAAGAATTCTGTGCCTCCAAGTACGGTCGTAGGCCTATCATATGCTCCCTCTTTACGAATGCTTGTCTGATTGAAGTCTCATGGCGTAACAAATTGCATGTGGTGGACCTGAACCGTCTAAAGCCGCTTTGATGTTTAGATAAAATATTGTTAACCTTAAGGTAGCGCATAAGGTGATAGTTGACCATGCGTTCCATGAGCTTATAACAACTGGTCAAAGCAATAGGTCTGTAACTGTTTGGTTGTTGACGATTTTTGCCAGGCTTCGGGAATGCAAGAACAATGGCTACTCGCCAGGTGTCAGGAAATGAATGACTGACCCAGATCCGATTAAATAAAATGAGTGATTCTGATGAGAGATGCCGAATCATGGAATAATGATTGGCATCGGGCCCTACAGCCGAGTCAGGACTTCGCTGCAAGGCCGTCGTCAGTTCATGAAGGGTGAACCATGAATTGTACCTCTCCGGCGTAAAAGGCCGGAAGATGTACGATGTACGTTCGGCTGATGATTTAATGGGATGAAACGATGGGGGGGGGGGTGTAATGTGATAGGCCTCCTCGTGGTGCACTCTGGGTAACGCCAAATCTATCACACGTCATTGTCATCGCTTTTTGTGCTCATATACTTCACCTTCAATAGCCCAAATTACATGTTTATTTCTACACATCTTGCAGTACATGTCTTGCGTCTCGTTTTGTCCTGAACATGTTTGTCTTCTGTGTCCAACCCCTCATTGTGGGCCCCGCTCAGGCGGGGAGGGGTCCTCCCGGATGGGGCATTGCTTCTAGCGTATGCTCCATCCGGGACGCTGTCTACCTGCGTGTTTGCCGTGCGTGGAGACCCGTAAGGCTGGAGATGGGGATCCTGGTTAGCCTGATGCGCTAGCTTTGGCCTCGGATTCAGCCGAAACGGGAGGCCTGGATTAGCCCCGTCTGGGTCAATCGGCTGGTCGCCTCGGTGGCTGAAGGGGTTACACTACTGGGCAGGTAGAGGGGCCGGGCCTGCCGGACGTCGTTGAGGTTTGTTGGTGCTGCTTCACGGCGATCTTGGATCTTGAACGCGTCTGCTCGCCTGCTTCGGTGGTGTATAGCTCCTACCTAACCTGGCGTTGCTACTAACCTTCATCGGTTACGTGTGCGCGTCCCCTTGTAGGGCTCCATGGTGGGCATGGTCGGTAGGAGCCGAACACATTATCTCCAAAATGGGGAAAAATCAAAATGCACCAAAACGTCAAAGAACTGCTATGAGCGAAACTATTGTCACTGATCCTACTCCTGCTGTTTCATTTTTCTTCCTGCATTGTACTGACACTGATAAACCGCTGGCCAAAGTGTCAC
Organism: Pholcus phalangioides; assembly: GCF_987345545.1. Classification (NCBI taxonomy): domain Eukaryota; kingdom Metazoa; phylum Arthropoda; class Arachnida; order Araneae; family Pholcidae; genus Pholcus; species Pholcus phalangioides. The sequence goes on along the minus strand of NW_028301610.1, from coordinate 65,918,554 downwards.
CATTCATAATAGACAAAGCTCTCTATGGCGCAATAGGCACATTAAAATCAGTGAAGGCTCTTCGTTCAGGAGACCTTCTAATTGAAACTAACACACCTAAACAATCCGAACTCGTTCAAAAGCTCACATCTCTCGGAGACATTCCAATAATAGTCAAAATCCATCCCACGTTGAATTATTCACGTGGTGTGATTTCAGATACTAACTTGATTAATATGGATGAAGAACTACTAACAGAGGAGCTGGCGTCTCAAGGCGTAACATCCGCCAAGCATATCATGAGCCGCAAAGATGGCAACCCAGCTCCATCACGCAACATAATCCTTACATTCTCATCGCCAACATTACCGAAAGATATTAAGATCGGTTATTACAGCCTCAAAATCCGGCCATATATACCTAACCCTGTAAGATGCTTCAACTGTCAGAAATTCGGTCATTCACGAACGGCGTGCCGAAGTCAACCCACCTGCGCAAAATGCGGTGAGAAGGACCACATTTCGGACGACTGCACTTCAACATCATTCAAGTGCGTCAATTGCGGTGGCAATCACCCCGCATTTGACAGGAAATGTCCGAAATGGAATGAAGAAAAAGAGATCCAGAAGATCAAGGTCCTTAATAACATCTCGTATATCGAAGCACGTCGTCGCATAACATCTAACCAAGCTCCAATAGTTGGTAAATCATACGCCAATACGACTTCACAATCACCGACTACTAACAAGATTAACTGTGTAACAAAAGTTTCTATTACAACTCAGACCGAACCAATTGCTAACACATCCACTCAAACTTCATCCAATCAACCATGCAATAGTTGTGGCTGCTGTTGCTCCGCTGGATTCCGGAGGGAGTCCACTACCTCCGAAGAAGAAGCGGGAAAAGCAACAGCGAACACATTCAAAATATCTACTGCTACAAAACCCAAAATAAGTTCTGGAAATAAATCAAAAAAGAAACCTTTCATGACGGGGTATTCGAAAAAAGCCATACAGAGAGCTTTGACACATCCCACCGTTAAAAATGTGTCACTTATCGATGACACATCGATTGGTGACATGGATCTTGACAATCCCACAGAATCCGGTACTACTCGCCGCAAGATTGACCGGAATAAATTTAAGGACCTTGAACCGTCTACTTCTATTTGAAATTTATGGCCAACATAATTCAATGGAACATTCGTGGTCTTAGATCCAATTATGAAGATCTCAAGGATTTGATCAATCGTTATCATCCTGTTTGCGTGGCACTCCAGGAAACTTTTACGAAGCCCTCGGAGACATGGAACATCAGGCGACATTCCCTGTTCCGTATTGATTACGATGACGGGAGTAGAGCCTGCCGCGGTGTTGCTCTGCTGGTTCCACATCACGTGTCGTCGCGCGTTCTAACGCTGCGCACGAACCTGCAAGCCATCGCGGTGGAAATCTCTACAGGCCTAAGAATTACCATCTGTTCTATTTATTTGCCACCAAATGACACCATCTTACAGAGAGATCTAGAAGATCTGATTGATCAATTACCTCCACCATTTTTTCTTCTTGGAGACTTCAATGCTCATAACATGATATGGGGTTCTAACAGCAACACCCCTCGTGGGGAAATGGTTGAACGGCTGTTAGACAATATGGACCTCGCCATCATGAATGATGGTAGTTTGACTCATTTCCATGCCCCAAACAATAGTTTCACTGCAATAGATCTATCGTTATGTTCACCTTCACTCTTGCCCAACTGGTCCTGGTCGGTTGATCCAGACCTCCACGGGAGCAATCATTTTCCTCTAGTGGTTAAGTGCCTTGATCGAAGCCATAGCATACCTGAGGGTCCTCCTCGATGGAAGCTTGTGGCCGCCCGATGGACAGACTTCACGGTCAAGGCAGAAATCACAGAGGATATGGTTTCGCAACCCGACGTCGACCACTGTGTCGACCTTGTGACCAGTTGTATCATCTCTGCAGCAAATGAAACAATACCCAAAGTCTCCTCGAAACTTCCTAAATTTCCTAAACCTTGGTGGAACCACGAATGTAATCTTACGATTAAAGCACAAAAGAAAGCATGGAGTAGGTTCCGTCGGTATCCTACCCATGACAACAAGTTGGCATTTTTAAAAGCAAAGGCGATAGCGAGAAGAACCAGGCGCCAGGCTCAACGCGAGTCCTGGTACAAGTTTACCACGGGAATAAATTCATCTACTTCATCTAAAGTCATTTGGGACCGGATCCGAAAAATCAATGGTCATTATCAGTCTCATCCCATCACCATTTTAAATACCAATGGCACTATCATCAGCGATGTGAGGGATATTGCGGACACCATCGCCGCCCATTTCGCCGCTGTTTCCAGCGATGCGAACTATCCCCCATCGTTTCATCCCATTAAATCATCAGCCGAACGTACATCGTACACCTTCCGGCCTTTTACACCGGAGGGATACAACTCATTGTTCACCCTTCATGAACTGACGACGGCCTTGCAGCGAAGTCCTGACTCAGCTGTAGGGCCCGATGCCATTCATTATTCCATGATTCGGCATCTCTCATCTGAATCACTCTCACATTTACTCATATTATTTAATCGGATCTGGGTCAGTCATTCATTTCCTGACACCTGGCGAGCAGCCATAGTTCTTGCATTCCCGAAGCCTGGCAAAAATCCTCAACAACCTAATAGTTACAGACCTATTGCTTTGACCAGTTGTCTGTGTAAGCTCATGGAACGCATGGTCAACTATCGCCTTATGCACTACCTTGAGGTTAACAATATTTTATCCAAACATCAAAGCGGCTTTAGACGGTTCAGGTCAACAACATGCAATCTGTTACGCCTTGAGACTTCAATCAGACAAGCATTCGTAAAGAGGGAGCATATGATAGCCATATTTTTCGACATAGAAAAGGCCTACGACCGTACTTGGAGGCACGGAATTCTCTCCGACCTCTATAATTGCGGCTTGCGGGGCAACTTGCCCATTTTCATTAAGAACTTTCTTGCTCGCCGCATCTTCCAGGTACGGATCGGAAGCACATTATCAGCTCCCCAAATTCAAGAACAAGGTGTACCTCAAGGTAGCATTTTAAGCGTAACACTTTTTATTTTAAGACTCAACGGGGTGTTGAACCAACTCCCGTTGTCTGTCACTGGCGCACTCTACGTGGATGATCTGTTAATATCATATCAATCAGTGAATATAAGGTCAGCCGAGAGACAATTACAAACCGCACTCAACAAGATCAGCAAGTGGGCTCATGATAACGGATTCTCTTTCTCCGCCGACAAAACCGTCGCTGTGCATTTTTGCCGGCGTCGTGAGCTTCATGATGACCCACAATTATTTTTAAATAATAGTCAAATACCTATTGTAGAGAATACAAAATTCCTCGGCATATCATTTGACAAGAAACTCACTTTTAAACCTCATATTTCACAATTAAGAGCTCGTTGCATGAAGACGATGAACCTCTTGAAGGTCATCTCTTCTACATTGTGGGGAGCAGACCGTAAGTCGCTCCTCCACTTATATAAAGCTTTAATAAGATCGAAGCTCGACTACGGCTCCATTGTATACGGGTCAGCACCTCGGAGTTATCTGAGTGTGCTCGACCCAGTCCACCATCTCGCCCTGCGGATTTGCTCTGGAGCTTTCCGGACATCTCCAATGGAGAGCCTGTATGTCGAATGCAACGAGCCATCACTGACATCAAGACGCCAGCAACTTTCCTTGAAATATTATATGAAGATGAAGTCTCTTCCAGATCATCCACTTCACCGTGTTATTTTTAATCCCTCATTTCATAGACTTTTTGCTGCTCGCCCTTCATGTGTCCCATCTTACGGTCTTCGTATGAGAGCACTTGTGGAAGAACTAGAATTAGACATCAGTCGTGTGGCCCCAGTTGCTTGGCAACTGGCACCATGGGAGCAGTCTCTGCCAGATGTCTCTCTATCATTATCATCATACTCTAGAGCCACCACAGCAGATGTCATATATCCACAGATATTTTTCAGGCACAGGGGTAGGTACAATACGTACTTCCCCATATATACCGACGGCTCAAAGAGCCCTGGGCATGTCGGTTGTGCCTACATCTGCTGTGAGGAGACATCTTTCAAACTATCAGACACATTCTCTATTTATTCGGCAGAACTGTACGCAATCCTTCAGGCTCTACGTCACATACGACGCAAACGCCACCGACGATGCATCATTGATAGTGACTCTCTCAGTGCATTACAAGCACTGTGTTCTTTTACTTTTCACACTCATCCATTCATTCATGCCATTTTCCATGAGCTAAATTACCTCACTCATCATGGTACCACAGTAAAATTTTACTGGGTACCAGGTCATGTTGGAATACCGGGCAATGAAAAAGCAGACAACGCAGCTCGAACAACAACTAACATCGATAATAGCCTTCTGGTTCCTGCCAGTGACCACTTCTCAATCCTCCGAGAAGTGATGCATCGCCGCTGGCAGGAGCACTGGAACAATAAATTGCATGCCATCAAGCCCACACTTGGCCATTGGCGTTCGAGCTGCAGAACTAACCGAAAGGAGGAAGTTCTGCTTGCCCGGTTGCGCATAGGACACAGTCGCCTCACACAATCATATCTTTTATTACGAGAGAGTCAACCAGAGTGCCCTCATTGTCAAAGTCCATTGTTCATGCTTTTACTTGTTCACATCACCGTCATCATTTTACGACCGCTTTTGGTCATAGTCATCTTTCACTTCATGACATTTTAAATGACAACAGCGATGCATCTCGCATTTTTAAATTCATCAAGGCCATTGGTTTTTATAACAAATTATAGTTTTACAATTCATGTCACTGTTTTACTTTTCATGCTGCTTTTTATCATGCGTTTTTTTAATTTTTCGACATGACAAAAGGACAATCTTTTTTATAATCATGTGTTTTGGCGCAGTTTGACCAAACTGGTCCTTGCGCCAATAAACCTAAAATCCCATCCCCATCCCCATGAAACGATGGGGGATAGTTCGCATCACTGGAGACGGCGGCGATGATATCCGCAATATCCCTCACATCGCTGATAATAGTTCCATTGGTATTTAAAATGGTAAGTGGATGAGACTGACAATGACCATTGATTTTTCGGATCCGGTCCCAAATGACTTTAGATGAAGTAGATGAATTGATTCCCGTGGTAAACTTTTGCCAGGACTCACGTTGAGGTTTGTTGGTGCTGCTTCATGAAGTCCGGCAGGCACTGCCCCTCTACATGCCCAGCAATGTAACACCTTCAGCCACCGAGGCGACCAGAGCCGATTGACCTGGACGGGGCTAATCCAAGCCTCCCGTTTCGGCTGAATTCGAGGCCAAAGCTAGCGCATCAGGGTAACCAGGATCCCCATCTCCAGACTTACCGGTCTCCACGCACGGCAAACACGCGGGTAGACAGCGTTCCAGACAGGGCATACGTTAGAAGCAATGCCCTGTCTAAGAGGACCCCTCCCCACCTAAGCGGGGCCCACAATGAGGGGTTATACATTAAAGACGAGAACAGGACAAGTTCTGTAAGATGTGTGTAAATAAATATGTAATCTGGGCTATTGATGTGAATGATATGAGCACAAATAAGCGAAGACAATGACGTGCGATAGATTTAGCGTTACCTAGAGTGCACCACGAGGAGGCCCTCATTACAGGTTAGGGAATGTGCTAATGAAGTTAAGTCGCGCAGATTTACAGGAGTAGTGTTGCTCAGGGTATCGCCCCAAGGGATTGAAAGCTTGCTAATGTGGTTCCAATATTTAAAAAAAGTAGTAGGAAAACCGTGTTGAATTGTAGACTTCGACAAGGTCCGTCTCTGAAATTTTGGAAATTATTATCAAAAGGCAATTTGGATGGTGAAGTGAATAGACGAGAACAACATATCGGAAAACCAGCGTAGGTTCAGGAAGGGGAAGTCATGTGTGACTAACCTCCTTTGCTTCTATGATCACGTGACTAAGTCCTTGGGTAAGAACAAAAATGCCGATGTTGTTGCTCTTGATTTCCAGAAGGCATTCGGTTGGGTCCAACACGGTACTCTCGAAGCGTTTACACGAGATTAGAAGCAATTTGCTGAATTGGATAGAATCGTGGTTAAGAGATAGGTCACAACGAGTTGTGATGAGTGGGGAATTCTCTGATTGACAGAATGGACGAGTGGAGTCCCTCAAGGGAAGTGTACTTTTGGCTCATACTTTCTTCATACTTTTATTTTCTATAAGCGGGAATAGAAAATATTTAAACATTGTATCCGGAAAAAGTTAACATTATGAATGCAAAAAGTTAAATTGATGACAATTAATCATACTGAGGGCGACCGTTATAAGCGGAATTGACTAATATTTTTTGGTGATATATGCTTTTATATGGGCATAATTTTTTCAGCCATGACCTATGTATTTGTATTTTAAATCACTGACCAAACAAGACCCTACGAGCGAGCGAATAAATTAACGTACGAAGTCATGCACCGATGTGTACAGTCCCACGACGCAGCTTCGTCTAATTGCGGACGAAAGGAGAGGGGAAAAAGACATCTTCACGTGATGACAGTAGTCGCAAAATCCTAGTGCCTTCTCACACGGGGATATTCAAATACACTGGTGTAAGAAATTAAGAGAATTTGCAGACTTGGTCGATTATTTCTAGAACTACTGTACCGATTTTAATGAAATTTGATATGTACATACATTGATACAAAACAAATAACCGTTCAATAATTGTAATACACACGCATGATCGTGCGTAACACTCATTGGAGTCGGAAGGTATGAAACAGCGGTTGCAGAATAAACAAAAAAATGGGTTAATAGGGGGTATGGTCCCCTCTTACAGATATACAGGTCTCGCAACGTGATTTCATACTTGCAATAAGGCAGTTTATCATTTCCTGTGGCAATTGGTCTCATTCGTTCAGCAACGCTGTTTTCATTCCCTGGATGGTTGCGAGTTACAATTGCCCTCCCCAGAGCGTCCCAGACATGCTCTATAGGGTTAAGGTCTGGAGATCTGGCTGGCCAATCCATCCGGCGAATATCCTCACTCTCTAGAAAATCGTCGAGCAGAAGAGGTTTATGTGGCCTCGCGTTATCGTCCATTAAAATGAACTCGGGGCCAACTGCACCCCTGAAAAGGCGAACATAGGGCTCCAAGACCTCATCCCTATACCTCACACCAGTCACAGTGGCTCTTTCAAAGACATGGAGAGGTGTGCGACCATTAAACCTCCTCCGCCATAATGGTCGATTTCACGGACATTGGAGGGTAGGTAGCGGGTCCCTGGTTCTCTCCATATGAACGTTCGGCGAGGATCGGTGCTTAGGCTGAACCGGAACGGTCGCCCATTGATCCATACTCCAATCTCTATGCTCTCTGCACCATGATAAACGGATTCTCCTGTCCGTAGAAGTGAGCGGGACGCAAACAGCAGATCTTCTTGCAAACAACCCTCTCTCATGAAGTCTTTTGGAAACAGTCACCCTTGATACACGTGTTGCTGTGGCTGCATACAAGTCACGAGAGAGCTGAGAAGCTGTAGCACTCCTGTTACGCCTCGCTATAATCGAAAAATGGCGATCTTCACTGGCCGTCGGGGCTCTTGGACGACCTTGTCCAGGCTTTCTCTCGATGGATCCGGTATCCTGGAACTGTTTCCATAAGTTACACACGACACTGGGCATTAACTTGAACTCTCTACAAATCTGGACTTGAGATTGGCCTGATTCTAGCCCCTCCACAATTCGCCACATCATTCCATCATCTAAACGTTGGTGGTTACTCATTTTTACTGTTGCAATTTGAAATTAACCGATTGCTGCAAAATAACGCCGAGGTGTGCTAGCGGACGAAATGAGTCTTAACTTACACGCGCTTATAAAGCCTGTTTCTCTACTGGCTTCGCCTACACACACGTGTATGCTTACGTATTTGCCGTACAAGATTTGCATTTTTGTCTAGAAGCAGTGGTTTTACATTCAGTTCAGTTTTTTTCATGAAATTCGATAAAATATGCAAATTTTCTTGATTTATTTCACCAGTGTATGTTCTGCAATTGATATATGAATAATATTCATTTATGTCTTCATAATTTGTGATTTCATAATTAAATTTTTCATCATTTTCAATCCAAATTTCAGTTAAACATATCACATCAATTGGTTTGTTTAGAGTTCTAAGGAATTGTAAAAATTATTTCGTAAGCTTTGAATGTTCAAAATTAGAAGTGTCAATGATTTAGTGAGAAATTTTTTTACTTCAAGTTCCTCCAACGGATATGGGGTCTGTGTTGAGATCTCAAAGTCTTCAATTTCTGTGGACATCAGCATTTGACTCAAGATTTTGTAGTTGGTCTTCGGTAATTATTCTTATTATTTTAGAAGTTTCATCTTTCCGAAGGAACAATTTACCTTCCTTCACCCAACCATATCTGTAATCAAGTCTGTCTTTCGTTTGTCTCATCATATAGAACAAATTTTTGTTTTCCGGTGAAAGGTGTTCATTTACATATATTCTATTATCCTGAAAGTTTGAATTCTGTTTATCAGCTGTGAGGATTTCACCTTTTGCTTTAGCTTCCTGTAGCCAAATATTTTTTGATCTTTCTCTTTGAAATCTTACTATTATAGGTTTTGGTCTATATTTGTTTCTAGTCGGGATTCTATTTGTAGCTTCTATTTCAGTTGTTTCTTGAATCTCCAGTTCTGTTCGTACTGCTTCTATTATTTCAGAAATATTCTCATTTTTCGTCTCTGGGATCCTAATTTCTATATTGTTTATTCTACATTTCAGTTCTGTCATCTTCTATTTCAGATTTGTGTTTTCAAGTTTTATTTCTTCATTTTCCTTGTGTACTTGATCCACTATGCAGCTTCATATTTTCTATCTTTCCTCCATTTGTTTAGAATTAAATTCTATTGCCTTTACAACCTCTCGAATCTCTGTTGTTGAATCACATTATTTATGGCAGCCTCAAAGATACTTTTCCTTTCCTGTTTCACTCTTCTAACGATTTTTTCCATCCTTACTAACGTGATATCTTCGTCAGGTGGTTCTATAGATTCTTGATCCTTTTGTTGTTTCTGGTTACATTGTCTGCAGACGTATTCACTTTTTTTTTCTTCGACATTTTTCGAAAAGCTGATTCCGTTGTTCCATCACACACCGGGTGTATAAGCTCTTCGCACTGTGTACAGTGAAAGAATTCAGTTTCATCAATGACTACACCTTCGCATACACCACACACTTTGTTCATATTTGTAACTTGTATTAAACACGATAAATTTGTTGCAGATGAGAAAATAACACTTTAGTGCAAATAATTTTATATAGTTGGCGTCACTTTCGTCTCATGGTCGTATGCAAATTCTCTTTATTTATTTCACCAGTGTAGAACTCGAGCAGCTTGAACGACTCTGGTTGTCCTTTCTCCTTTACACGGCGCTATTAAAAAAATCTCAGTGGCGTTTTTACTCATTTTCCCGAGCTTTGTGTTTAGTTTACTTATCTTCCTGTACATAGGCGTAAACTTATTAAAAATGTTCGGGGGGGGGGGGCTCAGGCTCGAATAATGGAACCTCGTTTATACGACGCGTCGCATAAATGCGAAAACCGTATAACTGGAACTTTTTTCGAAAATTACTTCCCCCCCACTCCTTTTTTTTACAGACGTTTCCCAAAAACATTTTTTGTAAAAAATCTGTCGTTTTGATCCAAAATCGTATGCTTGAGGAGAAACTATCTCTATGTCACTATCATAACATTACTGTTGCTAAAGTCTCAAGCAATTTTACGGTATTCATTTCAAGATTTAACAGAAAAAAAAGTGTTATTTAAACCTTTTGTAAAACGTTCTATACTTGTTTGTTTTGCTTTTGGTTTCTATATCTAAGCAAAAAGTAGATGATATATTGAGTTCCGTTGTTGAATGATTTTTCTCTTAAAGAAAGAACTAATAGTGTACATGTTTGCTATCAGCAGAGGGCCGGAACTAGAGAGGAGGACAGAGGAGGCAACTGCCCCGGGTGGCAAAATTTAGGGGGCGGCAGTTTTAGGTGGGAACAGAGAACACTGTTACAAAATTATCGAATCTGGGGGCGGCAAAATCATATTTGCCCCGGTCGGCAAAAATCCTAGTTACGGCCCTGGCTATCAGCATACCATAGCCCGTTCAATAATTATTTCAGTACCTGTCAAAATCCATTGAACCAGTCAATTATCTTAAATTTTATGGCTTTTTCAGTAAAAAATATGCATGAGAAACTACAGTCGATCCCGCTTAGTTTTTCCGCTTATAATTTATTTATAACGTTTTTTCATGATGTGTTTTTGAAAACCGGGAAACACCGTATTTCAATGACACGGTTTTACCAAATGAAAAATTATTCGATATTCGATTGATAGAAATGGTATTTTCCAAAGACTTGGGAGTTCGAATCGAAGTGAAAACGTTGATTAATTGAAGTGTATACAGTCAGGGCCCTGGGTAAAGCAGGAATTAAGAGGCTTTTGCGGCAAGAGACAAAGTTGTTAATTCGTCATTGAATGTATGTTGTTTGAATTTTGGGGGCTCAAAGTTATAAAGGCTTCATTTGCCCTTGCAGAAATTAGGCCCTGTATATAGGGATAATGTATAGGAATATATAGCAACTGAAGTCAAACGTCGTGCAAATGAGTAAGGTCAGAAACGTAATAGGGGGACGTATAGGAAGGGTTCCATTATATTTTCCTAAATGCAGTAAAATCTCCACAAATGATCACCTGTACTCAAACACAAATATGCATCAATGGTCGCCTCTATTTGGTGTAAAATTTCTATGGCGGAGCCCTGAAGGCTCCTCTTTTATTCATTTATCAAATTTACTGATTTATTTCATTTTCTTAGAGTGGCGGCAGAGCCCCCGGGAAGTGCACACGGAGCACCGGTTGAGAACCGCTGCTTCAGTGAAAAGTGTTCCATAGCTCTTCTTTTAAAAAAAAATTCTTTTTCATCTCTCCCAACTCAAGCCCCACCCATAGGATCCTATACTAAACCCACAGCTTCTACCGACCCTCATCGCCCCCTTCCCCCAGGGGGGTGATATTTTACACTTTGGTCACTAAAGCAGTGTTTTCCATTCTTGGTTATTATACAACTTGATTTAATGAAAGGTCACCCAGTGGGAGAAGGGAAATTTGAAATAATGAAAAAACCAGTGGAGAAGGAACCTTTTTATCTTTGATTTCTTTTGCACTATTTATAAATTTGTTGTGAATAGTGCTGTTTTTAGCATTTACATATTTTCAAGGGTGTAGCGGGGGGGGGGGGGGGGTACTTGAGGGGTCTGCCCCCCCCCCCCCCGAAATGTAAGAAAATGACCGAAAAGAGGGAATAAGATGGCCAGATCTATTATTCTATCACTGATCCCCCAAATGAAATTTCTGGCTACGCCCTTGCAACTTTAACCTGTTTTTAGCATTAATGTGCGTGTAAATGTATGTAATTGAAAAATTTTCAGAATAAGTGCTATTTTCAAGTTGTGCGGAAGATTAATTAATTTTTTGTAATTTTTCAAATTAATATTGCTCATAATACAATAAAAGTTCGTTATAACGAACCCAGGATCCCCTGGGTTCCCCCCCCCCCAGATCTCATGAATCCCGAAATCCTTGGGCGGGGTTACGAAAACGAGTATATACAAAGAATGCAAGTAAATCCAAAAAATATATACAGTATATACATCTTTATTTATTCCAGGGTTGACCAAATCCCAGGCGCCAAGTCACCATGGCGACTGGAAAATCTGTATTGGTGCCTAAAATCTGTATGTGATTGCTAAATCAGAATCTAGGGATGGCTCAAAATTTTCTGATTCCATAATTAACTGTCTTTCAATATGGAAAGGAGCAGAGCCGCAACTAGAGAGCAGGCGGGTCTGGTGCTCGAGACACTGGACCAGAATGATAGTCGAATTCACCCTTTAACTGTTTCTTCTACTAAGGGGAGCTAAAACTCCGGCGTGCCCCAGGTAACAAAGTATCTAGTTGCGGCCCTGGGAAGAGGTCATTCCCAGAAAGGTCGAGAAAAGATTATTTAAGACACTTTTCTCATGAAAAAACCATGCTTGGCTCCTACGGAATTTGGCTGGCGATTAAATTTTTTTCTGATTTGTCAAGCCCTGTATTTATTTATATTTTATGATACAGTGCATATATTTCCCTCACAATCAAATTAAATTTCGCTTATTTAAGATTTATTTTACTCATATATTGAGTTATATATGAGGTTTTAAATCAGAAGAAAAAAATGTATTTGCATAAACTTCTTAATAAAAACTCGATTTAAATATTGTTACTGTCCCAAGTACGCAAGCCAAGTTTTTCTTAAATAAATTTTAAATATGTTTGAAAAACATAAAACATGCGGTAAGTTTTATTAATTTATTGATATGTCTAACAGGAAACACAAAATTATTTTACTACGCTTTATTGATTATAAGTATTAGAGAGGGCTGAAAAATACTGTATCTAGATTGTTTTTGAAGATTCTGAATAAATTATCATTGAAGAAAATGCTTAAAATGCATGAATTTATCAAAAATGTATAGCTATATTTAATATTGCTTACTTTTTCTGTCAGGAAACTGTGCGGAATCACGATTAACTTTTCCGTTTTCTTGTAATACAACATGTTCTACTAACAGAAGGGCATGCTTCAGTCCCACGAGAGTGGGCTGGAGCACTCTTGGTAAGATAATTAAAGTTAAAGATAATCAAAGTCTTTGTCAGGATTCGCGGTCGTCTCGCGCAAGCAATAATTTTTATGGCTTTCAATACAAAGGCAGCAGAACGAGCGTCTTTCTTTGTGAATAACCGAACAAGTAGGGATTGCTTCACGCCGGCTGTGGTTTTTGCGGTTATGTTCAACAAAGACTTTTATTATCTTACGAAGAGTGCTCCAGCCCACTCTCGAGAGTACTGTACATGCACAACCGAATGTGGTCCACACAAACCATAAAATACTGTGGAACTGCCTTTCTCAACATTTGTGGGGGTTTTTTCAGGGAAAAACAAGGCGTTTACTTCAAGGGGGCTCCAAACAAAGCTATTCTTATTCTGCAGAACCACAAACCCGATAGCCGATTTTTTTTCACCACCCAATTGGGATCATCTATGGAACTGCTTCTGTCGGCGTCCCTGTTTCACTGATGGCCATCCATTAAGCGCAAATAAAGAAACAGAAGAGAGAAAATAAAAAAAAAAGCTCTTACCAAAGCTCTGACCGGCGCTGCCGGCATCAAAAAGAATGTAGTTTTCATTTTCGGAGAGGAGTCCGCATATGAACGAATGCCTCCAGGTGAAACATTCCCCACGTAGGCGACACGCTATACACTCCCTGTCTCTGTCCTTCTAATTAGGAAATAGTGCTTGTATTCAGAAAACCTACATTGCAGCAGCCGAAACTGGACGCTATTGAAATGCTCTTTGTCAGCTGCAGAAGGTGCGGCCGCCTTTGGCTGGGACCTGACTACGGCGCGGTTGCACGCGGTTGAGGTTGGGGGGGAAGGCATCATCTATAGTTTTATTCTGTCAACGCACAGATACAACTGCAACCGCTGAGCACGGTTTTTTCAACCGAGAAAATCCACATTTTTTGGGACGGTTGGTATAACCGGAAAGCTGCCATCATGTATTGCAAAGGCTTGAGCTCCCTGATGACGGTTCGGCTGGACCTGCGGTTGCTCTCTTCCATTGTCTATTAAGTGGTTTGACAAGGAGGGTGATGCGATTTCGGATGCACTGGACAAAGGAATTGCTCTCCTTCTCAGGTTGCCATAAAAAAATGAGAGGAGAAGACAAATTCGAGGAACTGTATGGTGAAGTTCCATGCGACGGAAACTAATTCTTTGTTTGGCGCTTTTGCACTGATAACAATAAAAAAAACCAATGAAGAAAAAATTAAATTTTTCTAACTAGTGAAATTTTTTTGCTTTCCTACATGAGCATACATTGTATGTTTTAGCAAAAAACCAATTAGTTACCTCATCCAAAAGAGTACAAATTACCACGGGGCCCAACCATTTATAATAAATTCATAAAAAATTAGAAGTAAAAATAATCAGACATCTGAAGGAATACATTTTTATATTTGCAAATTCTCCATATCAAACTTTTGAAACATTTATTAAAAGGATAAGTATGAACCGGGGATGAAATATGTCCCTAAGAGCTGCATTGTGTGTGTGTTTTGCTTTCATTATTGTCTTTTTGTTATTTATTTTTGTATCGTATATGAATGTGGCTGTCTATCTGTTGTTTTTGCAATGAAAAAAAAAATCATCTAGGCCAGCGGTTCTCAACCGGTGCTCCGTGTGAACTCCCAAGGGCTCCGCGGCCCTCGAGGAAAATAAAAAAAAGAACCAGTAAATTTGAAAAAGGGGTGTAATGTGATAGGCCTCCTCGTGGTGCACCCTGGGTAATGCTAAATCTATCACACGTCATTGTCATCGCTTATTTGTGCTCATATCCTTCACTTTCAATAGCCAAGATTACATGTTTTTTCTACACATCTTACAGTACTTGTCTTGCGTCTTGTTTTGTCCTGTACATGTTTATGTCTTGTGTCCAACCCCTCATTGTGGACCCCGCTTAGGCGGGGAGGGGTCCTCCCAGACGGGGCGTTGCTTCTAGCGTATGCTCTGTCTGGGACGCTGTCTACCTGCGTGTTTGCCGTGCGTGGAGACCCGTAAGGCTGGAGATGGGGATCCTGGTTAGCCTGATGCGCTAGCTTTGGCCTCGGATTCAGCCGAAACGGGAGGCTTGGATTAGCCCCGTCCAGGTCAATCGGCTGTGGTCGCCTCGGTGGCTGAAGGGGTTACACTACTGGGCAGGTAGAGGGGCCGGGCCTGCCGGACGTCGTTGAGGTTTGTTGGTGCTGCTTCACGACGATCTTGGATCTTGAACGCGTCTGCTCGCCTGCTTTGGTGGTGTATAGCTCCCACCTAACCTGACGTTGCTACTAACCTTCACCGGTTACGTGTGCGCGTCCCCTTGTAGGGCTCCATGGTGGGCATGGTGGGTGGGAGTGGAACAATACCCATTCAAATATGGGAAAAACAAAAAATGCACCAAAACGTCAAAGAACTACTCTAAGTGAAACAATTGTCACAGAAACCGCTTCTTTAAATCTATCTACTGTCTCATTCTTCTTCTTGCACAGTTCTGATAATGATAAACAGCTGTCAAAAGTATCACCATTCTTGATTGATAAAGCTCTCTATGGCGCAGTTGGAACTCTGAAATCAGTGAAGGCTCTCCGTTCAGGAGACCTTCTCGTCGAAACTAACACCCCTAAACAAGCCGAACTCATTCAAAAGCTCACATCTCTCGGGGACATTCCCATAACAATCAAAATCCACCCCACGCTGAATTATTCACGTGGTGTCATCTCAGACCCTAACTTAATTAACATGGATGAAGATGAACTAACTCAGGAGCTAGCGTCTCAAGGCGTAACATCTGCCAAACATATCATGAGCCGCAAAGATGGCAATCTAGCTCCATCACGTAATATAATCCTGACATTTTCATCCCCAACATTGCCGAAAGATGTCAAAATCGGTTACTATAACCTACATATCCGGCCATACATACCTAACCCTGTAAGATGTTTCAACTGCCAAAAATTCGGTCACTCACGAATGGCGTGCCGTGGGCAACCCACCTGCGCAAAGTGCGGTGAGAGGGACCACATTTCGGACAACTGCACTAATTCACCATTCAAGTGCGTCAATTGCGGTGGCGACCACCCCGCATTTGACAGAAAGTGTCCGAAATGGAATGAAGAAAAAGAGATCCAGAAGATCAAGGTCCTTAATAACATCTCATATATTGAAGCACGCCGCCGTGTAACCCCTAAGCAAACTCCAATAGCTAGTACATCATACTCTAATATGGTAACAAATCCATCAACAGCTAATAAGACTAACAATGTCACCAAAGCATCTGTGACAACTCAGACCGAACCCATAGCTGATACATCTACTCAAACATCATCTAACCAACCATGCAATAGTTGTGGCTGCTGTTGCTCCGCTGGATTCCCGAGGGAGTCCACTACCTCCGAAGAAGAAGCGGGAAAAGCAACAGCGAACACATTCAAAGTAACTACAGCTACTAAGCCAAAAATCAATGCTGGAAATAAATCTAAAATAAAACTATTCAAGACCGGATATTCAAGAAAAGCCATTCAGAGAGCAAAGAAGAACCCTACAGTACAAAACATGTCACTGCTTGATGACAAATCAATTGGTGACATGGATCTCGATAATCCGCCAGAATCCGGTGGTACTCGCCGGAAATTAGACCGAAATGGGTTCAAGGACCTTGAACCGTCTACATCCATTTAAAATTTATGGCCAACATTATTCAATGGAACATTCGTGGTCTTAGATCTAATTACGAAGATCTAAAGGATTTAATCAATCGCTATCATCCTGTTTGCGTGGCACTCCAGGAAACTTTCACGAAGCCCTCGGAGACATGGAACATCAGGCGACATTCCCTGTTCCGTATTGACTACGATGACGGGAGTAGAGCCTGCCGCGGTGTTGCTCTGCTGGTTCCACATCATGTGTCGTCGCGCGTTCTAACGCTGCGCACGAACCTGCAAGCCATCGCGGTGGAAATCTCTACAGGCCTCAGAGTTACCATCTGTTCCATTTATTTGCCACCAAATGACACCATCTTACAGAGAGATCTAGAACAACTGATTGATCAATTACCACCACCATTTTTTCTTCTTGGAGACTTCAATGCACATAACATGATTTGGGGTTCTAACAGCAACACCCCTCGTGGGGAAATGGTTGAACGATTGTTAGATGACATGGACCTTACCATCATGAATGATGGCAGTTTCACTCATTTCCATGCCCCAAACAATAGTTTCACTGCAATAGATTTATCATTATGCTCACCTTCACTCTTGCCGAACTGGTCCTGGTCGGTTGATCCAGACCTCCACGGGAGCAATCATTTTCCTCTAGTGGTTAAGTGCCTTGATCGAAGCCATAGCATACCTGAGGGTCCTCCTCGGTGGAAGCTTGTGGCCGCCCGATGGGCAGACTTCACGGTCAAGGCAGAAATCACGGAGGATATGGTTTCGCAACCCGACGTCGACCATTGTGTCGACCTTGTGACCAGTTGTATGATCTCAGCAGCCAATGAAACAATACCGAAAGTCTCCTCGAAACTTCCTAAATTTCCTAAACCTTGGTGGAACCACGAATGTAATCTTACGATTAAAGCACAAAAGAAAGCATGGAGTAGGTTCCGGCGGTATCCCACCCATGACAACAAGTTGGCATTTTTAAAAGCAAAGGCGATAGCGAGAAGAACCAGGCGCCAGTCTCAACGCGAGTCCTGGCACAAGTTTACCACGGGAATCAATTCATCTACTTCATCTAAAGTCATTTGGGACCGGATCCGAAAAATCAATGGTCATTATCAGTCTCATCCGATCACCATTTTAAACACCAATGGCACTATCATCAGCGATGTGAGGGATATTGCGGATACCATCGCCGCCCATTTCGCCGCTGTCTCCAGTGATGCGAACTATCCCCCATCGTTTCATCCCATTAAATCATCAGCCGAACGTACATCGTACACCTTCCGGCCTTTTACACCGGAGGGGTACAACTCATTGTTCACCCTTCATGAACTGACGACGGCCTTGCAGCGAAGTCCTGACTCAGCTGTAGGGCCCGATGCTATTCATTATTCCATGATTCGGCATCTCTCACCAGAATCACTGTCACATTTACTCATTTTATTTAATCGGATCTGGGTCAGTCATTCATTTCGCGACACCTGGCGAGCAGCCATAGTTCTTGCATTCCCGAAGCCTGGCAAAAATCCTCAACAACCGAACAGTTACAGACCTATTGCTTTGACCAGTTGTTTATGTAAGCTCATGGAACGCATGGTCAACTATCGCCTTATGCACTACCTTGAGGTTAACAATATTTTATCTAAACATCAAAGCGGCTTTAGACGGTTCAGGTCCACAACATGCAATATGTTACGCCTTGAGACATCAATAAGACAAGCATTTGTGAAGAGGGAGCATATGCTAGCCATATTTTTTGACATAGAAAAGGCCTACGACCGTACTTGGAGGCACGGAATTCTTTCCGACCTCTATAATTGCGGCTTGCGGGGCAACTTGCCCATTTTCATTAAGAACTTTCTCGTTCGACGCATCTTCCAGGTACGGATCGGAAGTACATTATCAGCTCCCCAAATCCAAGAACAAGGTGTACCTCAAGGTAGCATTTTAAGTGTAACACTTTTTATTTTAAGACTCAACGGGGTGTTGCACCAACTCCCGTTGTCAGTCACTGGCGCACTATACGTGGATGATCTGTTGATATCATATCAATCAGTGAATATGAGGTCAGCCGAGAGACAATTACAAACCGCACTCAACAAGATCAGCAAGTGGGCTCATAATAACGGCTTCTCTTTCTCCGCAGACAAAACCGTCGCTGTGCATTTTTGCCGGCGTCGTGAGCTTCATGATGACCCACAATTATTTTTAAATAATAGTCAAATACCTATTGTAGAGAATACAAAATTCCTCGGCATTACATTTGACAAGAAACTTACATTTAAACCTCATATTTCACAGTTGAGAGCTCGTTGCATGAAGACGATGAACCTCTTGAAGGTCATCTCTTCTACATCGTGGGGAGCAGACCGTAAGTCGCTCCTCCACTTATATAAAGCTCTAATACGATCAAAGCTCGACTACGGTTCCATTGTATACGGGTCAGCACCTCGGAGTTATCTGAGTGTGCTCGACCCAATTCATCATCTCGCTCTCCGCATTTGCTCTGGAGCTTTCCGAACTTCTCCCATGGAAAGCCTGTATGTCGAATGCAACGAGCCATCACTGACATCAAGACGCCAACAACTTTCTTTGAAATATTATATCAAGATGAAGTCTTTACCAGGTCATCCACTTCATAATGTCATTTTCAATCCGTCATTTCATAGACTTTTTGCTGCTCGACCTTCATGTGTTCCATCTTACGGTCTTCGTATGAGGGCACTTGTGGAAGAACTAGAATTAGACATCAGTCGTGTGGCCCCAGTTGCTTGGCAACTGGCACCATGGGAGCAGTCTCTGCCAGATGTCTCTCTTTCATTATCGTTATACTCTAGAGCCACCACAGCAGATGTTATATATCGACAGATATTTTTCAGGCACAGGGGTATGTGCAACAGGTACTTCCCCATATATACCGATGGCTCCAAGAGCCCTGGGCATGTCGGTTGTGCCTACATCTGCTGTGAGGAGACATCTTTCAAACTTCACGACACATTCTCTATTTATTCGGCAGAACTGTACGCAATCCTTCAGGCTCTACGTCACATACGACGCAAACGCCACCGACGATGCATCATTTATAGTGACTCTCTCAGTGCATTACAAGCACTGTGTTCTTTTACTTTTCACACTCATCCATTCATTCATGCCATTTTCCATGAGCTAAATTACCTCACTCATCATGGTACCACAGTAAAATTTTACTGGGTACCAGGTCATGTTGGAATACCGGGCAACGAAAAAGCAGACAACGCAGCTCGAACAACAACTAACATTGATAATAGCCTTCTGGTACCTGTCAGTGACCACTTCTCAATCCTCCGGGAAGTGATGCATCGCCGCTGGCAGGATCATTGGATCAATCAAACTAATAATAAACTTCATGCCATCAAGCCCACACTTGGCCACTGGCGTTCGAGCTGCAGGACCAACCGAAAGGAGGAAGTTCTGCTTGCCCGGTTGCGCATAGGACACAGTCATATCACACAATCATATCTTTTACTACGAGAGAGTCAACCGCAGTGCCCTCATTGTCAAAGTCCATTAACCATTGCTCATGCTTTTACTTGTTCATATCATCGTCATCATTTTACGACCGCTTTTGGTCAGAATCATCTTTCACTTCGTGACATTTTATCTGACCATTGCGATGCATCTCGCATTTTTAAATTCATCAAAGCCATTGGTTTTTATAACAAATTATAGTTTTACAATTCATGTCATTTTTTTACGTTTGTTTTCCTTTTTATATGTTTTAGTTTTTTTTGACACGACAAAAGGACATTTTTCTTATTTTTGTGTCATGTTTTGGCGCAGTTTGGCCAAATTGGTCCTTGCGCCAAAAAAATTCAAAATCCAATCCAATCCTAAATTTGAAAAAAATAATTATTAATATTTTTGAATAAAAATAAATCAGTAACTTTGATGAATAAATAAAAAATAGGCCTACGGGGCTCCGCCATAGAAATTATATACTGGAAAGGGCTCCGTGGGTCAAAAAAGATTGAGAACCGCTGATCTAGACAAAACGTTGTATGCGGGTAATATCGAAGAGTGCACTAAAACAATTTTCACACCTACCGTTCTTTTCGAGCAGTTTTTAATTTACATACACACACAAAGTCGCAACTAGGGAGAGCGGGTCCACTGTATCGAGTGCTGAACTAGAGGGGGCGCCGAATTGCCCCTTTAACACCACTCCTTCTAACCTTTCCTTATACGGGGACGCCAAAAGCTTGCTAGCTCCAGTTAAAAAAGTATCCAGCTGCGGCCCTGTATGTACCTTAAACCTTGCAACATACATACTGATGAACAGGGCCACAACGACATTCGTGGTCAGCCGGGGCAAGCACGCATTTTGGCGCCCCCTTTTAATATTGAAGGGTTAACATTTGCGCTCCTGTCTGGCTCGGAGTTCGGGGGGCATCAGTCAGTGCCGTCTTAACGCATGGGCCCACCCGAGCACGGCCCGGGTGCCTCAAGAGAAGAGGGGCATCCCAAAAATGAGATAAGATTGAAATTTTCAAGGATTTACCATGTAGGGCCTCCTAAAAACCACTTGGCCCGGGGGGGGGCCCATAATACTGTTAAGACGACCCTGGCACCAGTCCCACCTGCTCGTCTCTAGTTGCGGCCCTGATGCCGTATGTACAGGGTGTTAAGCGGGCCGGGGTAGCAAGTTCAGAGGGGCGGCAAATTTGAGTAATTCGTGGTCAAGAACTTTAAATTATAACGTGAATGGGGGCAGAGCAATTCGAATAGCCAGCACGTGGCGAAGCCATAAATCTGTGTCTGGAAACGGATTTAGTGTGAAGCATGTAAATAATTTCGTATAAGGACATTACGTTCCCTTCGTGTCATCGCATCATCTGGAAAAAATCATCTGATAACTGATCGGGAAAAATAATAAACGAAGAAGTTTTTATGACGTTTTTCGTTACCACGGTTCTTCGTGTTCATCACAACGAATTTACTAATCCTCCGTTGATGGATGTTCTTAGTATTATTATATGGCGTTATACTGTATCATGTGTGATTGAATAAATTTAAAAAAAAATTACATTAAAGCGATAGTTATTCCGAAAAAATCATAAGCGCGGTTGAAAAAAGACCAGCTTTATACGACAAAAATATGTTATTTAAATAGTTTTTTATAATATACGTTATTTAAATTAATTATGATGATTCCAGTCATGATATATGAAAAAATTTGTGCGATTTGGTCACGAATCGTAAAAGCATCAAAAATGGGTCAACTTGTATGTTGTCTTTCTTCAACTTTGAATTAATTTCAAACGGCAAATATTGTTACAGAAAATTAAATTCCATTACATGAATATTTTTATTAGTATATACAGTAAAACACCTCCTTCTTGTGAACACGGACAGGACAAAAAAATTAAATACATGTAAAATGGGTGACCGTTAAAAAGAGGTTTGAAATTCATACTTTTATATATTATACAACTGTAAATTATTATTTGTCCGTAAAAGAGGGAGTATCCGTTAAGAGGGGGTTTTACTGCAATGCAGCTTATGAGCACGAATTCGCATGCTAACTGGAGCCAACTTCAGCTTGGCGAAAATAATTTAGCCAATCCCGAGATGTCACGTGACATTAAAAAATAAAAAAACCCCGGTTGCTAACAGCAGTGTGTGTTTCACGCGAAATTCCACGGTTGCTGATAAGATCAACCGCGCCAGCCGAACCGTAGTGTGCCGGCAGCCTTTAACATGAAAAAAAACCCCCCCTCAAATACATGGAATAAAAACATTTTCAAATGTTTGGAAGAATTTCGGAAACTGATTTTTTTTCTTTTCTCTTCCCGTCGTCTTTCTCCCAAAAATTTAGGCCCTGGGGCCACGGTGCAGAGTTTTTCATGGGGGGGGGGGGCTCCCTCGAAAGGGTTATACTCAATAAAGGAGGGGTGGTTCGTCCCCCCTTCTCTTCTCATTTTGCAGAATAAGAAACTGTCAAAGATTTCAAGAAATGTGCAAAATAAGTGTTTTTTTTTGAGGGCCACCCATTTGGCTCAGGTTCGCGGAGCATTATCCCGATTGCCGTAGCCTAGTTACGAGCCTAAGACAATTAACATCATTTTTAGTTTTTCATGCTATGAATACATTACTTGTGAAAAGTTTGGCTTCAGGGGCTCGCCAAAGATTCCAGGCTAGAATCCCTTCTCCAGTACGTGGGAGTCCATGGCCCTACTTATAGCCCGATGAGTGCCCTTCCCCCCTCCGGTAAACACACCACTAGATGCCACAGACGGGCTATAACTAGGAGTGAAGATCATTTTATTGTCGGGGGGGGGGAAGCATCAAAATGACTCCTCGAGATCGACTGAGATGCCGCAAGATATTTAAAATTCCTAAGAGTGTTGCGAACGCAAACAGGGTATGTAAACCCCTCCCTCCTCTTTGCGGTCATCGACGGGACAAAAATAAATTCGTCCGTAAAAAAGAGGTGACCGTGAGAGGAACCACCCTATTAAAACCTTGAGAATAATTCTTCATTTTGAAATAAACGCAATTTTGAATAACATAAGTAAGAAATACTAAATACTTTTTAGAAATTCTCAATTTAATTTACAATGGAACATAGAAAAAATTACAGTAATTTCTGATAAATACAAATACAAATACAAAAACAACGCCACAACAAGCAAAATGCCCAACGAGGTGGCTGATAAAAAGATGCCCATAAAAATATGGTTGTCATATGCTTCAAAAATACAGCAACCCAATTAAAAATGCAATTAACAATAAGTCGCATCCTGAAAAATGGCCGGGGAAAAAAGTTTTTGCGGAAAAATCGCCACTTTTTTTTTACATGTCACAGCTTCGTATAAAGGCCGAAACCCACTGTACTGACGTGACGTGATTATTCCGAGTCTAGGTGTGGAAAACGTAGACATGCGATTTTTTTTGGGGGGGGGGGTTGAGCCAGTTCTTCAAAATTAATAGGGGGGCCCTCGATCCCATTGGCCCAATACAAATTCACGCCTATGAGAGGTTCCAAACACTTCTCTGTGAAAAATCGGGATCCTCGCGAAAGATCTGTCCAAAAGCTCAGTTCAATAGAAACAGGATCATTTTTGTCGTGGAGGGAAGAATATGTATGATCGAAACAGTATTTTTCGTCCCCCCCTTCCCAGAATTAGCAGCCCCTCAAGAATTCCGCCTGTGAAAACTGCCTTCTTCCCTAGTTCCGGCCCTGGCTATCTCAGTGTTGGGGTACTGGAAACAGGGCTGCAACTGGTGGGGGGGTCAAATGTCCAGGGTGCCAGACCGGGGAGGGGGTCACAAATTTCATCTTTTAACCTCCTTTCAACATTACTTGAAATATTTAAAATTTACATATTTTACTTTACTATACAGGGTGATTATAAAAAAACTATCCCGACATATGGGCCCCTAACTATCATACCATTCACAGAAACTGAATGAAATTTTGGCATAAGGTATTTTGAGGTATGCGCTCAAGAATGATATGGAAAACAACAGTGTCACTCTAACAGTTACGGTTACAGTGAGAAAATTTCGAAAATATCAAATGGCAACACCAAGTTTTTTGTATTGGAATGCGATCTCCATACTGAAAAACACTAAATGGCGTTGGAATGGCACCTGTAGCACGAAAATCCCCGGACCTAGGCAAGGAAAAAGTAAAAAGGACTTTGCCGTGCACCAGAGCATTAATGTTCGTTTCATTCGTCACACCGTTTCTTCGGCTGAGATCCCAGCCTGATTAGTCCTCCACAAGGTCATGTGGAAAATTTGTGAAACACAATAAAATGCTTTATTTTATGCTGCTTCTCTGTCCTTATTGGTTGTCCTCACTTTTAGCCTATCTACCGCCGGTGATTTTCATGCTACAGTTGCCGTTTGAACGCTATTTAGGGTTTTTCGCAATGGAGATCACATTCCAATACAAAAAACTTGGTGTTGCCATTTGATATTTTCGAAATTTTCTCACTGTAACCGTAACAGTGACACTGTTGTTTTCCATATCATTCTTGAGCGCATACATCAAAATACCTTATGCCAAAATTTCATTCAGTTTCTGTGAATGGTATGATAGTTAGGGGCCCATATGTCGGGATAGTTTTTTTATAATCACCCTGTATATATATATATTATATATATAAAATTGATTTTCTGTCTGTCTGTCTGTGTGTGTGTGTATGTTCTCTATAGAAATCTACAATTTTAGATCGATCGTCGCCAAATTTTGCATATATACCAAATGGAACCCGACTTGAACGATAGGCTACTTTAAAATTTCGTCAGACCAGGGCAAATGCCCCAAATGGGCAAAAAACTGTCCGGCAACAATGGTTTTTGGGCCTCAACAATCACTTTCCGAACGTTTACTTTGGTTACCGTGGTTCCCTAGCAATGCGTTTCAGACGTGTTTTATGCCTTTACAATGGTTTGTCACTTCTTTAATGCTGCCAGTTATGTGTAATAGTTTATGCCTTTATAATGGTTTGCCACATTTTCAATACTCTCAGTAATGAACCTTTTTGAATAGACGTTGGAATAACCATCAGCACTACTTTGAGGACAGGCAAAGGATGTTCCCCCATAGAAATCAGTGTAAAAACTGTCGATTTTACTGTAGAAATGCGGAAATTTGGTGGGGTTTTCCGCCTCATCAATAATTTTAAAAATTGTATTGAATTCTCGATTTTTGAAATATTCAGTTCGCTTAGAGATATACGAAGACCAGGAGATTAAACATGAAGTAATTAGTCGGAGCTACTTTTGAGTTGGATATTCGGGCAATATCATTGATTTCATTTATATCAATTTCATTATCTCAAGTATGAAAATTAATGTCTCCGAATTGTCTTTTGATATTTATTTGCATAAATTCATGTGCGTAAGAGATTTTAAATTTAGTTATGAGCCCGTAAAAAGTGGATCGAAAAAATTCCACAGCTTTAATTAAGCATTTTTTGAAAGCTGAAACAGGCAGATGGGTAAGTTTAGGGGGTGGAGGTTTATCGAAATACGTGGCGCCCCTTAAAAAAGGAAAAATATATATTCATTTCTACGTTTCTGTAAATCTAGATTTGTTTATTTCATGAATCACGCAGGAAGTCGCCATATTGGTTAACTTGGACACGGTTTGTATGTCCCTCAAGAAAAAGAGAGGGAGATATGTGATCCAAAAAAGCTTCATTGAAAAAAACCCGGGCAGCGCCGGGGTATTATAGCTAGTATATATATAAAAGAGCAATGCTAACGTAAATAGTTTGGGAATCCCTGATTTTTAAGGAGGAAATTTCATGTTCCTAGTATTAGAATGCAATGGTACCTGGCTCAGCGGCTTTGAAATTTTCCATTCATTTCTTATTTTCTTTTACTATTATTTATTTGATTCCTCATCAAAGGCACCGGATTCTGGGAGATGAGGTTATTTGAGCCCCCCTCCCCAACCCCAATAAATTTTGTAAAGGGTTTGAGCCAACACCTACTAGAGAATTTTCAGTGGGTGTTGGCTGAGCCTCTCCCCAATAATTTTTAGAAAAACAATGCATGCAGTGCGTCCTCTGTTTCCTGCGTATGCACTTCAGCCCCGTATAAACGGGGCGGCCAGCCAGGGCCGTCTTAAGAGCATCATGGGCCCCCGGGCCAATTGATTTTTCTGAGGCTCTACCAAACAAATTCTCGAAAATTTCAACCAGATCTCATTTTTGTGAGGCCCCTCTTCGCTTGAGGTCCCCGGGCTGTGCCCAGGTGGGCCCATGCCTTAAGACGGCACTGCGGCCAGCAACTTTCAGCGCTCTCTCCCCACCCATTGTTAATTTCTTCATGTCGACGCCTCTGTTGTGAAGGCTCGAAAAATGTTTCAGGCCTTCGATCTTGTTAATAAGCTTAGTAGTTGTTCACTTTACCACCTCACACTTTTTTTCTTTTGTCTCATGTCCCCATCTCAAGGTCACACTCAACAAAAGAAGAGATGCTGTTGAGCTTACCGACAGTACAAGCAAGAGAAAGGATTCCCCCCCAAGTTATCTCCAGGAGGTGCCTTCAGGCAGCACTCTGGGAAGATGCAATTTAGGATGGATGGATGCCGGGGTGATTGCGAGATATACTACTATTGTCACAGAACAAGTGCATTGAGATTCTAAAGAAAAATAAAAAAATTAAATTTCGAGCAGATGATTTCTACAGTACTATTTAGAGAAATTTTTTGTCAAAAAGTTTTTTCTGAGCCAAGTGTGCGAAACATATGCACTCGAATTTTTGGGGGGGCTGAGCCGGCTCTTCAAAAATGTTGGGGGGGGGGGGGGGTTGCATGGGCCGGATACAAGTTTATGCCTATGTTCCTGTACCTCATATACCCAGGATAGAAAAAAAAATCAAATTTCTCTTTCTAGCTATGAGAGAGAGAAGATATATTAACATCCTACACTATTATCTTTCCTCTGTAAAAGACGAATTAGAAGGAAATGTGATAGGTACATCCATACATTGTAAAGATTATTCATTGTAGACTATGCGTTTCAGCACAGGGCCGTCTTAAGAGCATCGTGGGTCACGGGAATATAGATTTTTCTGAGATCCCTACCTGGCTAGAAACCTACCTACAAATTCACGTGCTCACTCTCGAAAATTTGATCCAGATTTCATTTTCATGAGCCACCAGGGCCGTGTCCGTGTGTGACCATGCGTTAAGACGGCATTGTTTCGGCCACGGAATTACGGGAATAGTATTCCAAATTCATCGCATTCTACGGAATGAGGAAATAAACACTTACCTGGAATTAACTCCTGACATACCTACATTAGAAACAATACAATCTAAGGACTGTATAAGCCCTGATGGTAGAGTGATTACCTAAATGTGAGTCAAATTCACGTAGTAAATATCCATTATTTTGAGCGAGTGTTAGTTCTATAACATCAGACCACTTTGTTAACGTACCGAGACAAAAAAAATATAACTTGGTGGGGTATGGAGTTTTTACTATATCCTCCCAAACACGCACGTGTGAGCGTGATTTATATTACAAGCATTCCAGTTGAAGATTATGGGGTGCTGCATCAGGGAGCATTTCTTTTAAAAATATAAGTTAAATCCAATGCGTGATCACCCCATCGTACAATCTGAACTAGTTTTTCCCAACCGGTGTGCCACAATATCGGCTAAGGAGTGTCGTAAGATATTGCGGAGATAAACCAAGAAAATATCACGACACAATGAAGTCAAATTAGTTACTCTCATGCACGACAGATGGCAACATTGATCAATTCGTTTCGATGAATTATACTTGCATCTGGCATTACAGCCCCATTCCTCCTGAACATTTCCGAGGTTACATTCAATACACTATCGCCATTGTGGTGGTCGAGTGGTCAGTAACGGACTTGCATCACGAAGACCCGGGTTCGAACCCCACCGTCGTCAGTGGTGGTCGGCTGAAGTTTGTTTTCTGAGGTTTCCAACTTCAAGGAGCGAATGAGCGCCGATCTCGCCCACGTGAGAGCAACAGCCCTACAATATATTGGTACAAATATTCAATCATTAGTAGTATCGGGCCCACTCCACCGCCGGAAGTGACGTCACACTTCCGGTGTTGAGATATAGTGCGAGGTGTCTTATCTCTTTTCCGGTGTTAAGTGGCAGCTGTTGTTAATTAAATGACTTCCGGTGTTGAGATATAGTACGAGGTATCTACTATAGTACGAGATGTATAATTACAAATTATCTCTTTTCCGGTCATTAAGTGACATCTGCTGTTAATTAAGCGACTTCTGTTGTCTATTAGGTGACCTACGCTGTTTATCGCTACAGAAAGCCGACATCCGGTGTTTATTAAGTGACATCTGTTGTTCATTAAGCGACTTCCGGTGTTTTTCAAGAGACATCTGTTGTTCATTAAGCGACTTCCGGTGTTTTTCAAGAGACATCTGTTGTTCATTAAGCGACTTCCGGTGTTTTTCAAGTGACCTCTGTTGTCTATTAGGTGACCTACGCTGTTTATCTCTACAGAATGCCGACATCCGGTGTTTATTGACATCTGCTGTTAATTAACCGACTTCCGGTGTTTATCAAGTGACCTCTGTTGTGTATTAGGTGACCTACGCTGTTTATCTCTACAGAATGCCGACTTCCGGTGTTTATTAAGTGACATCTGTTGTTCATTAAGCGACTTCCTGTGTTTATTAAGTGACATCTGTTGCTCATTAAGCGACTTCCGGTGTCTTATCTCAATTCCGGTGTTTATTAAGAGACTTCCGGCGTTTATTAAGTGACATCTGTTGTTCATTAAACGACTTCCGGTGTCTTATCTCAATTCCGGTGTTTATTAAGAGACTTCTGTTGTTCATTAAACGACTTCCGGTGTCTTATCTCTACTGTTTTCTATTAAGAGACTTCCTGTGTCTTATCGCCATTATTTTTTACTTCTGTGTTGACTTATTTCTATTGGTAATTAGGGACTACGGATCATTGAGGACTACGGACGCTGTAAATATTTTTGACAAGCTTCTAGACTCATCGAGTATCGAGTGACTATATTTTGAAAAAACGGGACATTTCACTCCAGAGCGTTTCCACCATCTAAGAGGGGGCTTTTGTCCTAATTTCCGGTTTTTGCCAGAATTCTCACCTTGTCTCGGCACTTCCCGTCTCTTTCCTTCCCCCAATGATATGTGTTTTGACGACGTCATGTTACGACTTTAAAGCATGTCTTTACGCCCCTGTTATCACTGTTATTCGCTGATGTATTTATGTTCTCTTACTTATCCCTCTAGCTGACAGTGTTCAACCACATAGAAGGCATCCGTGCAAAGAAAGGATCCGAAAATTTTAGCAGTTCCTTTTATTCCAAATTGATTGTATTATGATTTCAAACGTATCAATAAAACAATGTATTTAGAAAAAAGAAAAATATCTAGTTAAGAATCTCAAATATATTTACAAATCAAACTTCTATTTACCTCAGACTTGTCTCAGTAAATAGTTTGCATTATGTTGTTTGTCAGTCGTTATAACTATTTTTTCCAACTTGCTTCTCACCATACAATTTTTTTTTCTAATTCGCTGTCGATCTACTGTATTGCCGTTAACGCTGAATCGTTTTAAAATAAGAAACATTGTAGAAAAATTGAGAATTAAAAACGATTTAAAACAAATTTTATAAAAGTAAAATAAAAATGACGTTTTATATAAAAAAATTAATCGAAATAAGTCTTCAAAACAATAAAAATAAGATATAATTACAGAAATAAATAATTTTGAACGACTAAAGATAATAATCTAATATAAATAAAATAACAAAAGTAATGAAAAAATGAAACATGAAATAGTAACGATGAAAAAAAAATAAAGGAGTGAAAAAACTAACAATGAAAATAAAATGATTACACAAAGATAATAAAAATCAAATAGATAAAATAATTACGATGAGTAAATTAAATAAAGAATTAAAAAATAACAAAAGAACGAATAAAACTAATGTTAAAATTTGAATAATTAAAAAATTAAATGAAATAAAATAAAATGATAATACAAATAAAATAACAAAGACAAAAATCCAATAGATAAGATAAAGACATGAAAAAAAATTGAATAAATAAATGCAAAAACTATCAATAAAATTAACATAGCGGTAGTAAGAATAACAATGAAATTAAAATATTAAATGATTAATAAAATGAAGCAAAAACAAATGAAAATAAAAAATAATAATACTATGAAATAAATAAAATACTAACATAAATAGCTGTATTAACAACTGAAAAAATAAAACAGATCAAAATAATTAACTATGAGATGGTTGTTTGAATATATATTCTTACTAAATTTAAATGTATTCGAATGTGTTTCTCACCAAGCACCCTCGCTGCATACAACGATTTCAATATAACATTACTGAATTCTTCAGCGGAAACTTCATAGAGATTTTCATCACCACACTATAAACATTCAATTTTTCCTGATTTGAAGAAAGATTTTGCCATCAAGCCTCGATGTCATTTAGCTGATAGCTGAGACTCATAAAATTCATGACAAAAAATTCTCGAATTCTGTCCCTTGAGGCCACATGGTGTATATTCGTTATATGTGTATGTCTTTTTCTTCTGTATTCCTTTTCGTGTGTTATTGGCCCGTATTTATGTAATGTGTATGTGCGTGTATTTGTTTGCTTACAATAAAAAACCATACAGAGATAATAAACATTAGAGAAATTGCAGAAAGAAACCTCGACGCAAATTTGTTTTTATCGAAAATGCAATTTTTATCTAAAAATAATTCTTTGAAACATAGCGAATGATGAGATCCAAATATAAGTTTGAGTTTGTATAGGCCTACAAAGAGTAAAATAATCGAATCCGTATTTTAGTAACTCAAAACGATCAAGGTTTTCTGTTTTAATTGGTAAAGATGATACAGAAAAGTTATACATAAGTGTCTTTTTATCAAAAAAAATTGGTAATTTGAAAAATCAGGTAAAATGTATGGAAATAAATTAACGCATTGAAAGAATGTCACGTGAAAGAGCTGAATTAAATCTCATCATATTGAACATCATTCGAAAATTGTATGAATCCAAATCCATTTGAAAAATTTAGTTTAGAAAATGGAAGTTAATTTGGGTTTAAATATAAAAGTGGAAAATATATTATGGAGTAGAGAAAAAAACAAGCCAGAGTATGAGTTAAAAGACGTTGAATGAATCGATGATCTTAGTAAAATCCCTTTGATTTCGCGGGAATAGAGAAGTTGAAAATTGCAGTATGGATGCAAATGATTGCAATATCAAAGCTATGGACAAAACAAATGCAGAAATGTATGAGAACAAATACATAGCTAACCATCATATGCGAATCACATCGAAACCTATGTAATTTCAAAGATGGGAGAAAAATGAATTCATAACCACCGTATGAGAAGAGAATTAAAACGGAAGATTCATCTTGATTTGTTTGAAAAGAATACATGCAATCGACGTAGTTACTCCGGATTTGAAAAAACTCTAACAAAGTGTATTTTACAATATTAGATAAATATGGAAATTTTTAACTTTAGTATTGCTGCTCTTGTTTGGCATTCGGAGAACAAACAAATTAATTGATTCGTTTTAAAGCATAACGGTTAGGTGAGGCCTTGGACATCAGTAGTATGTGCAGGCCTCTGGCGCCTGGCGCCTGCCACGCCCCCCTCCCTGGCCACGCCCCCCGGTGGTCGTGTTGTTCGTCGAGGTGTGTTTTTGGGTGTCACGTGACCTAGGTGGCGCTACGTGTCGATGACGTCATCTTTCAAGATGGCGTCCTGATGATCGTGTTGTTCGACGATGGGTTGTCACGTGATGATGATGTCATCTTTCAAGATGGCGTCCTGAATATCGTGTTGTTCGACGATGGGTTGTCACGTGATGATGACGTCATCTTTCAAGATGGCGTCCTGATGATCGTGTTGTTCGACGACGGGTCGTCACGTGACCCAGAGGGCGCTACTCATTCAAGACATCAGATCACGTCGGAACTTTTTGTCACGTTATTGAAGATTCTTGCGATCACGTGACCCTTCTTGGATGGACTTGTGTCCGAGATTATTTTTTCTAGGTTATTGCCGAGGTACCGCAGGATGATTCTCCATGTCGCCACTAGATGGCAGCACTATTTTAATTGATTTTAATCATTTATTTTCTTTTTTGTAATGTAAAAGTGTTAGGTGGTCCAGTGGTTCGAACCTGGTTCCTCACGACGACAATCCACAGCGTTGACCACTGGACCACCCGACACATGCCAGTACGAACCTTAATTAGCTATAGTACTTATCTATACAATTGACCCATCCTTATACAAGTAATAGTAGATTGTTATCGTTAATTTGGCATTGGGTTGATCGAAGTAAACATGTATGTGTTACCATGGTTACCCGACATGCTGGTTGATCAAATGAGTAGTATTGGGGCGGTTTGGCGTAATTTTTCGGCGCGCTCACTAGTGATGGTCCTTCCTTCTGACCTTCAGGTCTCATCGCTCTTCCCCCCTCCTCCCTCTTCGGGGGGGGGGGATTTTCTTTGTGATGACAATGCTGCTTTTCTTTTCCTTACGTTGATGACGCTAATTAATCATTAGTGTACAAATTATGCTGCTTCGCTCTGGGGCTATGACTATTTCCGCCACTAGATGGCGCCACCGGAAATGTTTCCTATTTTCGCGCGTTTTTGACCGACTTCCTTTTTTTAGCCGGATTTCGCACCTTTCGAGCCAGACTTCCTGTCGCCTGGAAAATGTCCGATATATTTTCCGGATCTCGCACCTTGCGAACCAGACTACCTGTCTGGGAGAAATGTCGGATATATTTTCAAAATCGCGGTTGGTCCTATTTATTTGGAAATAAAAAAAAAACTGTTTTCAGAGACCTTTCGAACCCATTATAAAGTACTTCGTTCTCCAAGCTAGTGTGCTAGCCACCGAACCAATTAGACTTGCTAGGCCTTATGAAATAAGTATAAAAAATAAAAGTAATAGTGCGTATAGCACATTTAAAAAAGTATATTAAAAAAACAACGCTCCTATGACAAACACATCGCTCCTAATTTTGATGATCTCAAAGTATGCCTATGATCGAGGCTACCACTCGTCCACGGAGTTATTGGTGAAAAGGGTGAGTATCGTGAACCATCTCTACTGTTTTTCAATTATTTTCACACTAATTTTCCACAAACTTTTTTTTTTAATAAATTTTAAAAAACTTTCTCAAGATGGTTGATCACGTGACCCACGTTGATCACATTAATGACAATACTAGGTGGCAGCGCTACCGATACATAAATTTCGTAAAAATTATTCACTACGTCGTTATAACAAAGAACTTTTATCAGATGTCCCGATTTTCTCTTTGGGCATGAAGGTGCTGTATTAGAAATGAATTTAAAAGAGAAAAAATTAAGTCACCAAATTACGGCGAAAATGCCAATTATGGCACAAAACTAACCAAGATTTTTCTCTAGCTGTTTTCAATCCCCAAGTTTGAAAAGATATAGTTCGTTTTTGGTTGATGATGCTAATTAACCTCTAGTGTTCAAATTATGTTGCTTCGAGAAGAGCCTTTTTATAAACAAATATTCAAGTTAATCAAACATGATCCAAAAAACGCTCACTTCCCAGGCGTTATTATTTTTTACCCCTCTTCTTCGGGTATTTAGGAAATTAAATACAAAAAATAAGAGAATATGCACACACACATAAAAGTTTTCATTGTCAACATTTCTATATTTCCTTCCATAACGAAACGAGATTTGTAACAACACCCATAAAACACGAATGCTTTAAACATATTGCTTCTCATACCACATAAATAAGAAATATATTGTGTCTTCCCGCACTTTATTATTTTATTTCTATATTCCATTCAACCACTTAAAAATTATTTATTTCACTTGTTTTATTTTCATTGATATTATTTTTTTAATTTATATATATTTTTAGTGTTTCATTATGTCACTTTATTCGTGGCTTTTATTTTATTTTTATTTACTTCAAACACTTAAAAATTTATTTATTTCGCTTTATTTTATTTTATTTTATCCAACTTATTCTCTATTTAATTATTCAAACTTTTATTCAAAAACTTTAATACTTTCTATTTAATTTTTATTATCTTAGTTTCATCATATTATTTTCGTTTCTTTTATTTTTTAATGTTTCATCGTTTATCTATTTGATTTTTATTATCTTTGTGTCAACATTTTATTTTTCATTTCTTTATTTTTTATCGTTATTATTTCACCTATATCGTTTTTTCACTATCTTTGTTGTTTTTTAAATGTAAACCTACTTTTAGTTTTTCATTATATCACTTTACTCATGCTTTTATTTTAACAAATTTATTTTTATTCATTTCAAACACTTAAAAATTTATTTATTTCACTTTATTTTACTTTTTCCAACTTATTCTCTATTTAATTATTCAAACTTATATTCGAAAATTTAATTTTTTCTTTATTTTATCTATTTGATTTTATTATCTTAGTGTCATCATTTTATTTTCAGTGTTAGCTTATTTTTTCTCTCATTTAATTTATTTTTATATTCCATTCAACCACTTAAAAATTATTTATTTCACTTGTTTTCGTTCACTTTATTTCCATTGATATTATTTTTTTTTAATTCAAGCCTTTCCAACTTATTCTATATTTTACTTTTACTAATTATTCAAACTTTTATTCAAAAATTTTAATTTTTCTTTATTTTATCTATTTGATTTTTATTATCTTAGTGTCATCATATTCTTTCCATTTCGTTTATTTTTCAATCATTCAAAATTTTATTTTTTAATGTTTCATCGTTTATCTATTTCATTTTTATTACCTTTGTGTCAACATTTTATTTTCTTTATTTTTTTATCATTACTATTTCATCTATATCGTTTTTTCATTATCTTTGTTATTTTATTTGTATTATATTTGTAACCATTCGATTTTTATTTATTATACTATTATATTTTTATTCACTTAAAATTGTTTATTTTTGTCGTTTGAAGATTTTTATTTCTTGAATAATATATATTTTTAAATATATATATATATATATATATATTTTTTTTTTCCTTTTATTAAAATGTTATATGAAAAATCTTCACGCGTAGTTCAAAAAATGAGACAGACTACAAGTTTATTCAGTCCAAATATTTATGCATATCAAGATATCGATCGCATGCTCGATAAGTTTATACATTTGTTTTTAATTTAAATTAACTCCTTTTATCGTCGGTGTGTTATTGACAAAAACGCGAATGTCGTAAACTGTATTACATTTCGTGAAAAAAAAAACACCATCACCAAGAGGTTGGGAACGAGAACAGTTTCCTCTAAATTTGAAGCTGGGGTCGTCGTACACATACAGTGCAAGGCTAGATAAAGTGATAATTATAATCACGGACACAACGATGATCCCGATCAAGGCTTTCCCGGTCTCTTCACGGCTAAAAAAATTTATCTGGGCCGTCACAGCGCTATCCTTTGGCACGTCTTGCATAACTCTGTACTTATCACGATCTCCACTGGAAGTGACAAATGCTAGCGGGATTTCAGCAATTAATATGCTTCATTATGAAAAATCGACGTGGTCTTTCTAGTGTCAAACTGTATTTACGTTGAATTGAGCATGAAAACCGTGTCTCTGACATGTCTCAATGAATAAAATTTTCATAACTTAAGAAAATATTCATTTCCTGCCGTTTTATGAAATATCAATGTTTCTTACATTTCTGCTGAAAATATTTCTAATGTTTATCAATCCGGGAAGTTACTCCGGCTTACGTACTATAAAATATTATATCTGTATGTTTATTCGAGTTTTTTTCATGAATTTTACGTTCCTTAGCAGACATTGTTACCACGACAGGCATGTTTTTTCGAATAGTGATGAGAATAAGAAAAGGCTAAAAATAATCTACTGTATCCGATATGACTGGTGTCAACTAAAGAGTGGACATGACATTTTAACTTTTATTCTTTCTCGCACCAATTTTCTCAGAAGCATGTGTGTATTCAATAAAATAATAATACTTTTATAAAAAAAGGGATAAATAACATGAAAAAATGTTAAAACTCATAAAAATGATAAAAATGTTAAAACTCATAAAAGTGATAAAAATGTTAAAACTCATAAAAGTGATAAAAATGTTAAAACTCATAAAAATGATAAAAATGTTAAAACTCATAAAAGTGATAAAAATGTTAAAACTCATAAAGATGAAAAAAATGTTAAAACTCATAAAAATGATTAAAAAAAAATAATCCACAAGGAATTTTTAGCCAGCAAGACTTCAAAATGAAAGTCCTTTTTTACTGTTTCTAAATCGCATGTTATATCGTGACTTAGAACGTGACCTACGTGAGTGACACTTATTACTTTCAAAGGGAACGCTTAGAACGACCAACTGAACACATTATTCCTCCCTAACTATTCAGTGTTAATCCATTGTTTCTTTCATAAAAGTTCTCACTGTTAATGCTTTCCAAAATCAGTTTTTTGGTTTCCAATCTTTAATTCCGACATATTCAATTTCTCGAGATGAACGAATTCTTAGCTGTTTTCTCTCATTCACACACAATTTACTATCTTTTACTAATTTTAACATATTCTATTTCAAATGAAATTAAATTTATTATTTTTATATATACAGAAAAAAATTGAGTTATGAGAAACATATATGCCATCTAGAGAAAAATGCCTGTACCGACGATTAAAAAAATTACATTGTTATTAAGGGATAAATAAAATATTTACAAAATGAACAAAAAAATATAAAAAAACACGAGACAAAATTACTGATGTCAAATAAAAAATAAGCACAGAAAAAACACATACAAACACAATATACAAGGGAAATTTCTTAATTTATGATGAAAAATGCAAAAGAAACACGACAATTTTACGTTCACATAAAATTCCAAGATTTAACGAAATGAAATGATTTTTTCAGCTGTTGTCGTAAAGTACTCCGGATATCACAGTATAAAACGAAATGGGTTTTCTATTATTATTATGAAAATTATATTATCTGTGAATATAATCTAATTATTATTTGTGAAAATAATCTAAGAAGAATGACTTATATATATATATATATATATATATATATATACAGAAAAAAAAATATATATAAGTTATTCTTCTTAGATTATTTTCACAAATTCAACAAAATGGGATCCATGTCGTTCTTTTAGTTTTTCATAGATTTTCACAGTGGTTTCAAAGGATTCAACCTAAAAACTATGTGCTAGTCAACTAGTTGATTTGTTCTCCCACCCCCCAAACAAGAGCCACAATAGAAAATGTAGTATGGATACAGATGATTGCAATATCAAAGATGGATAGACGAAACAAATACAGAGATGTTTGGTTTATGATGTATGGATGAGATGAATGATGGTTTTTCAAAACTGAATTTTTCAAATGGATAAAGTATTCACGTAATTTTCGAATGATGTTCAATATGATGAGACTTGATAAACCTCTTTTATTATTTCAATGCATTAATTCCTTTTGACATATTTTCTTTGATTTCGTGATTTTTCCCCTTTTCAAATTACCGATTTTTGATAAAAAAAAGACACAGCTGTATCATTTTCATCAACTTTTTTAACAGAAAATACTTTAATTACCGTGAGCTAATAAAATATGAATTTGATTATTTTACTCTTCGTATGCTCATTCAAACTTTTCCTTGGACTCATCAAACGTTTCAAATAATTATTTTCCGATAAAACTTGCATTTTCGATGAAAAGATTATTCGTCGAGGTTTCTTCCTGCTATCTTTCTATTGTTTATCAACATATTGCTGCGAAGATACTCCAGCTTTAATGTTATAAATTATTATCACTGTATATTTCGAATTGTTGAACATCAACGAGATCACGAAACCCCATACCACATTAAATGCTCAATATTTCTCACCCATATGAGCGTTAATGCTGAGAGTAATACTTTGATTTAGATAAAATTTATCACTTTAAATTCACTTTGAACGTATACGCCTGATAAAAAAATGTATTACCCATACCAGACTGTTGGAAAAGACGATTAGGTCAACAAAATTTGGGCGTTCACTCTTAACTTCGAGAACTTTGATGTCCTATATTACGACACAATCTTGACCAATCGATGGGTCATTCTTGTAATCCAAGAATGTCGTTCAGAACGGGTACAAATTTAGGTGAAAAGACGGCATATATCATCAATATAGTGGAAGAGAAATTACATCGAGCACAAATATTATAGAAAGGCGGTTATTCAGTAAAACAATTATACTTTAAAATAAAAGAAATCATTGAAAATGATAAAAATGATTTAAAAAAACATTGAAAATGGTAATAAAAAAAAATGGTAGAAAAAAATATTACAAATTTTAAAGAGGATGAAACACTGAGAGGTCTTGAACAAAAAGTGTGTGGCAGACTGCCATGTGTCTACCTTATCGCAAAGATTGTACTATTCCCAACAAAGGATCCCCAGGCAACGGAAGAAGGGGCATCGGTGGCTATTGTCATTCACAATAGTACTCAGATCTTGTAACATACACCATAAACCAAACATCTCTGTATTTGTTTCGTCTATCCATCTTTGATATTGCAATCATCTGTATCCATACTACCTTTTCTATTGTGGCTCTTGTTTGGGGGGTGGGAGAACAAATCAACTAGTTGACTAGGACATAGTTTTTAGGTTGAATCCTTTGAAACCACTGTGAAAATCTATGAAAAACTAAAAGAACGACATGGATCCCATTTTGTTGAATTTGTGAAAATAATCTAAGAAGAATGACTTATATATATATTTTTTTTTTTCTGTATATATATATATATATATATATATATAATATATATATATATATATATATAAAGTCATTCTTCTTAGATTATTTTCACAAATAATAATTAGATTATATTCACAGATAATATAATTTTCATAATAATAATAGAAAACCCATTTCGTTTTATACTGTGATATCCGGAGTACTTTACGACAACAGCTGAAAAAATCATTTCATTTCGTTAAATCTTGGAATTTTATGTAAACGTAAAATTGTCGTGTTTCTTTTGCATTTTTCATCATAAATTAAGAATTTTCCCTTATATATTGTGTTTGTATGTGTTTTTTCTGTGCTTATTTTTTATTTGACATCAGTAATTTTGTCTCGTGTTTTTTTATATTTTTTTGTTCATTTTGTAAATATTTTATTTATCCCTTAATAACAATGTAATTTTTTTAATCGTCGGTACAGGCATTTTTCTCTAGATGGCATATATGTTTCTCATAACTCAATTTTTTTCTGTATATATAAAAATAATAAATTTAATTTCATTTGAAATAGAATATGTTAAAATTAGTAAAAGATAGTAAATTGTGTGTGAATGAGAGAAAACAGCTAAGAATTCGTTCATCTCGAGAAATTGAATATGTCGGAATTAAAGATTGGAAACCAAAAAACTGATTTTGGAAAGCATTAACAGTGAGAACTTTTATGAAAGAAACAATGGATTAACACTGAATAGTTAGGGAGGAATAATGTGTTCAGTTGGTCGTTCTAAGCGTTCCCTTTGAAAGTAATAAGTGTCACTCACGTAGGTCACGTTCTAAGTCACGATATAACATGCGATTTAGAAACAGTAAAAAAGGACTTTCATTTTGAAGTCTTGCTGGCTAAAAATTCCTTGTGGATTATTTTTTTTTAATCATTTTTATGAGTTTTAACATTTTTTTCATCTTTATGAGTTTTAACATTTTTATCACTTTTATGAGTTTTAACATTTTTATCATTTTTATGAGTTTTAACATTTTTATCATTTTTATGAGTTTTAACATTTTTATCACTTTTATGAGTTTTAACATTTTTATCACTTTTATGAATACAAATACAAATACAAATACAAATACAACGCCACAACAGGCAAAATGCCCAACGAGGTGGCTGATAAAAAGATGCCCATAAAAATATGGTTGTCATATGTTTCAAAAATACAGCAACCCAATTAAAAATGCAATTAACACAAATTACAAACAATATATACACATGATAAAATATTATACAATGCCCATAAAGAATACTTATGGTTGTCTTATTCTAAGAATGGATAGCTTCTCGATTTACCCCAACATGTTTATCGTATTTCTTTTTAAACGTGTCAATTGTGTTACAATTTACTACCTCCGGGGGTAAGCTATTCCATTTATTAACAACCCTATTGGAGAAAAATTCCCTGCGACACCATAACCTTGCATTGTCCCTCACCAATCGATACTGGTGTCCCCTTGTAAAAGCAGTCGATTGGCGGTGTACTAAAAGTTCATGGTCCATCCTATCCATCCCACTGAAAATTTTGAACACTTCGATCATATCTCCTCGACACCTGCGTTCATCCAATGTAAACATATTCAAAAAATGAAGTC
Organism: Pholcus phalangioides; assembly: GCF_987345545.1. NCBI lineage: Eukaryota > Metazoa > Arthropoda > Arachnida > Araneae > Pholcidae > Pholcus > Pholcus phalangioides. The sequence goes on along the minus strand of NW_028301610.1, from coordinate 65,878,227 downwards.
TTTCTTCATAACGCAAGCCCTGTGTGCCAATAAGGACACGCGTAGCTCTTCTCTGCACCCCTTCAACCAAGTCTATGTCCCACTGTAGGTATGGTCTCCAAAACCTTACCGCATACTCCAGTCCAGGACGAACTAAGCCTCGAAAAAGCGGAAGAATGACTTTAGGAGAACGCGAAGAGACCTTTTTGAAAATGAGACCAAGCATTCTATTCGATTTTTTGACAACCGCTGAACAATGTTCAGAAAACTTAAGTCGCTCGTCAATGAGAATTCCCAAATCGGTGACTCTAGTTGCATCCGGGATAGTGACACCATTCAACTCGTAAGAGAACCGTGGGTTGTTCGAACCAAAATGAGCGACCATGCACTTATCTACGCTAAACGTCATGCTCCATTCATTTGCCCATGCTGCAATCTTGTTTAAGTTGGTCTGGAGCAACTCCCTATCGTTTTCATTTCCGATTACCCCCATTAGCTTCACATCATCTGCGAATTTGCTAGTAATTCCATCGATACCCTGATCGAGTTTGTCGATAAAAAGTGAAAAAAGTATGGGGCCAAGGACACTTCCCTGAGGAACTCCACTTGTGACGTCTGTCCAACCAGAGAATTCCCCGTTCACCATAACTCGTTGCGACCTATCTCTTAACCACGATTCTATCCAATTCAGCAAGTTGCCCCCTATTCCAATCTCGTGTAAACGCTTCAAGAGTTTGCCATGTTGGACCCGATCGAATGCCTTCTGGAAATCAAGGTAAACAACGTCGACATTTTTGCTCTTACCCAAAGCCTTAGTCACGTAATCATAGAAGCAAAGGAGGTTAGTTACACATGACTTCCCCTTCCTCAACCCATGCTGATTATCCGACAATACATTATTCTCGTCTATCCACTTCACAAACTGCCTTTTGATGATAATTTCCAAAATTTTCGAGAGGGAGCTCGTCAAACTCACAGGACGATAATTAGACACCACTTCTCTACTACCCTTCTTAAATATCGGAACAACGTTAGCCAGTTTCCAATCTCTCGGGACGATACCCTCAGCAACACTACTCCTGTATATCTGTGCGACTGGCCCCAACAATTCATTAGCACCTTCCCTGAGAACCCTGGGATAGATATCATCTGGTCCTGGTGCTTTGCTTGCACATACATTTCTTAGAAGATTTAGGACCTCCACGTCTTCCACTTGAATATCGTTGAGCGCTTTATTACCCCATGCAACACCCGTATATCGAATATCATTATCTCCATTAAAAACCGACGCGAAAAAGTCATTGAAAGCACTACACATGCCTACATTGCTCTCTACTTTTGAGCCTCCTATCGAGAGGGGGCCAACTGTCCCCTTACATCCATTATTGACGTATCGAAAAAATGATTTTGGGTCAGAGCCAATGTTATCTGCCAACCTAGATTCAACTTGCTTTTTACTATCCCTTATCGCTTTCTTCAACAGTCTTCTTTTATCAGTAAACAATGATAGGTCACCTCGTCCACTTTTATACTCTCTGAATGCTCTTTTCTTTTGAAGATAAAGGTTCCGCACGCTATCCGTGAACCATAGAGGGTGTGATGTACAAACACGCTTTTTTCGAACAAAGGGTATGACGTCGTGCAAAACAGAGGACAGCTTCGTACTAAATTCTTCCCATTGACTTACCACCCCTACTGATTCCAACCGGTCTTTGAAAACTTCCGCTAACCTTCTTCGCAAAACATCAAAGTTAGTTCTCCGAAAACAAGGAACCAGTCTTTTGTTATCAACCTTACCCGAGGAAAAGTTACAGTGAAATCTGACGATACGATGATCACTGGAAGAAAACTCTTCCCCCACCGAAACATGTTCAACTAGATCCTCAGAACTAGTAAGAACTAAATCCAAAATAGCAGTACCCCTAGTGGCTTCTGATACATGCTGATACAAAAAATTTTCGAGCACCAACTTAAGAAAGTCTCTTTCATACTGATTTCCAGATGAAAGGTTCTCCCAATCAATACCCGGGTAATTGAAATCCCCTAGTATGAGAACCCTCTTTCGCTTACACATGTAGGAAATTTCATCATGCATTTTGGCGATATAGTTTTGATCCCTATTCGGTGGATTGTAACAAACCCCAACAATAATCTTATGACGTCTTTTGTTCTCAAGTTCAACCCATATGGTTTCAATATCACTTCTCTGCACGTTACACTCTCTAGCCTTCAAACATGATTTCACGTATATCAACACTCCACCCCCTTTCCTATCAGATCTATTTCTCAAAAAAGTATCGTATCCGGAGATGTGTAAGAAAGATTCATCCCCATCGTTTGCCCAAGATTCTGTAATGGCTATAAGATCCAAGTCCTCCACAACTATCATAGTTTCTAAAAAATCTTTCTTTTTACCCAAGCTCCTGGCATTTATTAACACACATTTTAATTTGCCCGGTGGTTTGTTGTCAATCGAGAAGCCATCCAAGTCAGAGGTGGGTAATTCCCCGTCAGTACTGTTGTGATTATCATTAACTAACCCGCATTCCCGACTACGTGGTCTGGGAGTAAAAAACCTGACCTAAGACTATCGTAAACCTCCCAGACCCCTCTCTTATTTAGATGGATCCCATCCGAACGAAGCCACCTATCGGTAAATGCGGGAAGCTCCAAGAACGTGACCCCAAGTGAGGAGCAAATGTCCTTCAGGCCTATATTGAATTGGTGGATCCTACTCCTATATCCCCTACTACCCCTTGGCAGCACTGGAATCACTGCCACATCTGAACCCCCCTCCCTAGCGGATAATAGTAAATCCCGGTATTCTGACAGAGACTCACTAATATTCGCTCCTACCTGATTTGTTCCCACCCACAGAATCACCCGCAAGGGCAACTTTCGGCGATGAAAAACGTCTCGAACGTTGCCAATCTTCCCCCCAGGAAGACAACAGCGCTCGAAACCCCGAAAATCCCTACACACTCGGTTCCCAAGTTCCCTAACCATAGAATCGCCGATGATTAAACCCCTATCACTATCCCCCTCTACCTCATCCACGACCACCCATTCGCCCTCTAAAATGTCGTTGTTCGTGGAGATTGCTTCTTCATCAACAGGTGGCTCGACGACCAGAGGGTCCGTTATAACCGGGCCCTCTAGCACCCTAACTTTTTCCCGTAAAGCTTCGACCTCGAGTTCCAGCCTTTTTCTATCCAAGCACCCTTTACAATTGAAACTATCAGCTACTATACCCCTAGACCAGGGAAACCTCCCGTCGCAAGCTCTACACAACACTAGTCGAGGTCGAGGCATACTAACACTATTGCTAAAGCTAGATAATAATAATAATACTTAAAAATAGGAAAATGAGAAACGTTAACTGGAATTTAAAATAATGTAAAATACATTACTATGCAAAATATACGTAAGAGATTATACGAAAAAATTACGTAAAGTAGAATGCTCAGCACCAAATCAAGAAGAATAAAATAAATATGTATATAAAGAATACAACACCCTCTAAAAAAAGTATTAAGCTACGAAGTACAATTTATACTTATTAGAATTAGCTAACTATCTCAAAACACTAACACTACAACAATAGGCCCAAATGGAGGGAAAACAAAGTTATTGAGAGTACCCGGGAAAAAGTATACACTGTTTGCTAACACTAACGTCCAAAAACCTACGAACTTATATCAAAGAAGCGAGCGAACCTGGCGAAAAAACAACGAAAATGAAATGCGAACGAGAAAAATAAATTTAAGTCGATCGAAAATACACAACGAAAATTAAAAAAAAATGAGAGCAATATAATAAAAAACAAACCACTTATCTCACAATCCAACGTGCGCTGAAAAAAAGAAAATCACCGCAGAATATGACCCAAAAATAAACAACACGCTAAGTAAAACTCACGAGAACGAAGAAAAACACAAAGAAAGACACAAAATGGCGCACTGGCGTGTCGGTGAGCGGAGCGCGATAATAGCACGTCCGTTCCCAACGACGGCGAAGACGATTATGATATATATATATATATATATATATATATATATATATATATATATATATATATATATATATATGTATATATATATATATATATATATATTTTTTTTTTTTCCTTTTATTAAAATGTTATATGAAAAATCTTCACGCGTAGTTCAAAAAATGAGACAGACTACAAGTTTATTCAGTCCAAATATTTATGCATATCAAGATATCGATCGCATGCTCGATAAGTTTATACATTTGTTTTTAATTTAAATTAACTCCTTTTATCGTCGGTGTGTTATTGACAAAAACGCGAATGTCGTAAACTGTATTACATTTCGTGAAAAAAAAAACACCATCACCAAGAGGTTGGGAACGAGAACAGTTTCCTCTAAATTTGAAGCTGGGGTCGTCGTACACATACAGTGCAAGGCTAGATAAAGTGATAATTATAATCACGGACACAACGATGATCCCGATCAAGGCTTTCCCGGTCTCTTCACGGCTAAAAAAATTTATCTGGGCCGTCACAGCGCTATCCTTTGGCACGTCTTGCATAACTCTGTACTTATCACGATCTCCACTGGAAGTGACAAATGCTAGCGGGATTTCAGCAATTAATATGCTTCATTATGAAAAATCGACGTGGTCTTTCTAGTGTCAAACTGTATTTACGTTGAATTGAGCATGAAAACCGTGTCTCTGACATGTCTCAATGAATAAAATTTTCATAACTTAAGAAAATATTCATTTCCTGCCGTTTTATGAAATATCAATGTTTCTTACATTTCTGCTGAAAATATTTCTAATGTTTATCAATCCGGGAAGTTACTCCGGCTTACGTACTATAAAATATTATATCTGTATGTTTATTCGAGTTTTTTTCATGAATTTTACGTTCCTTAGCAGACATTGTTACCACGACAGGCATGTTTTTTCGAATAGTGATGAGAATAAGAAAAGGCTAAAAATAATCTACTGTATCCGATATGACTGGTGTCAACTAAAGAGTGGACATGACATTTTAACTTTTATACTTTCTCGCACCAATTTTCTCAGAAGCATGTGTGTATTCAATAAAATAATAATACTTTTATAAAAAAAGGGATAAATAACATGAAAAAATGTTAAAACTCATAAAAATGATAAAAATGTTAAAACTCATAAAAATGATAAAAATGTTAAAACTCATAACCTTTTGAAGAAGGTTAGCGGAAGTTTTCAAAGACCGGTTGGAATCAGTAGGGGTGGTAAGTCAATGGGAAGAATTTAGTACGAAGCTGTCCTCTGTTTTGCACGACGTCATACCCTTTGTTCGAAAAAAGCGTGTTTGTACATCACACCCTCTATGGTTCACGGATAGCGTGCGGAACCTTTATCTTGAAAAGAAAAGAGCATTCAGAGAGTATAAAAGTGGACAAGGTGACCTATCATTGTTTACTGATAAAAGAAGACTGTTGAAGAAAGCGATAAGGGATAGTAAAAAGCAAGTTGAATCTAGGTTGGCAGATAACATTGGCTCTGACCCAAAATCATTTTTTCGATACGTCAATAATGGATGTAAGGGGACAGTTGGCCCCCTCTCGATAGGAGGCTCAAAAGTAGAGAGCAATGTAGGCATGTGTAGTGCTTTCAATGACTTTTTCGCGTCGGTTTTTAATGGAGATAATGATATTCGATATACGGGTGTTGCATGGGGTAATAAAGCGCTCAACGATATTCAAGTGGAAGACGTGGAGGTCCTAAATCTTCTAAGAAATGTATGTGCAAGCAAAGCACCAGGACCAGATGATATCTATCCCAGGGTTCTCAGGGAAGGTGCTAATGAATTGTTGGGGCCAGTCGCACAGATATACAGGAGTAGTGTTGCTGAGGGTATCGTCCCGAGAGATTGGAAACTGGCTAACGTTGTTCCGATATTTAAGAAGGGTAGTAGAGAAGTGGTGTCTAATTATCGTCCAGTGAGTTTGACGAGCTCCCTCTCGAAAATTTTGGAAATTATCATCAAAAGGCAGTTTGTGAAGTGGATAGACGAGAATAATGTATTGTCGGATAATCAGCATGGGTTCAGGAAGGGGAAGTCATGTGTAACTAACCTCCTTTGCTTCTATGATTACGTGACTAAGGCTTTGGGTAAGAGCAAAAATGTCGACGTTGTTTACCTTGATTTCCAGAAGGCATTCGATCGGGTCCAACATGGCAAACTCTTGAAGCGTTTACACGAGATTGGAATAGGGGGCAACTTGCTGAATTGGATAGAATCGTGGTTAAGAGATAGGTCGCAACGAGTTATGGTGAACGGGGAATTCTCTGGTTGGACAGACGTCACAAGTGGAGTTCCTCAGGGAAGTGTCCTTGGCCCCATACTTTTTTCACTTTTTATCGACAAACTCGATCAGGGTATCGATGGAATTACTAGCAAATTCGCAGATGATGTGAAGCTAATGGGGGTAATCGGAAATGAAAGCGATAGGGAGTTGCTCCAGACCAACTTAAACAAGATTGCAGCATGGGCAAATGAATGGAGCATGACGTTTAGCGTTGATAAGTGCATGGTCGCTCATTTTGGTTCGAACAACCCACGGTTCTCTTACGAGTTGAATGGTGTCACTATCCCGGATGCAACTAGAGTCACCGATTTGGGAATTCTCATTGACGAGCGACTTAAGTTTTCTGAACATTGTTCAGCGGTTGTCAAAAAATCGAATAGAATGCTTGGTCTCATTTTCAAAAAGGTCTCTTCGCGTTCTCCTAAAGTCATTCTTCCGCTTTTTCGAGGCTTAGTTCGTCCTGGACTGGAGTATGCGGTAAGGTTTTGGAGACCATACCTACAGAGGGACATAGACTTGGTTGAAGGGGTGCAGAGAAGAGCTACGCGTGTCCTTATTGGCACACAGGGCTTGCGTTATGAAGAAAGACTTCATTTTTTGAATATGTTTACATTGGATGAACGCAGGTGTCGAGGAGATATGATCGAAGTGTTTAAAATTTTCAATGGGATAGATAGGATGGACCATGAACTTTTAGTACACCGCCAATCGACTGCTTTTACAAGGGGACACCAGTATCGATTGGTGAGGGACAATGCAAGGTTATGGTGTCGCAGGGAATTTTTCTCCAATAGGGTTGTTAATAAATGGAATAGCTTATCCCCGGAGGTAGTAAATTGTAACACAATTGACACGTTTAAAAAGAAATACGATAAACATGTTGGGGTAAATCGAGAAGCTATCCATTCTTAGAATAAGACAACCATAAGTATTCTTTATGGGCATTGTATAATATTTTATCATGTGTATATATTGTTTGTAATTTGTGTTAATTGCATTTTTAATTGGGTTGCTGTATTTTTGAAACATATGACAACCATATTTTTATGGGCATCTTTTTATCAGCCACCTCGTTGGGCATTTTGCCTGTTGTGGCGTTGTATTTGTATTTGTATATTTGTATTTGTATTCATAAAAGTGATAAAAATGTTAAAACTCATAAAAGTGATAAAAATGTTAAAACTCATAAAAATGATAAAAATGTTAAAACTCATAAAAGTGATAAAAATGTTAAAACTCATAAAAATGATAAAAATGTTAAAACTCATAAAAGTGATAAAAATGTTAAAACTCATAAAGATGAAAAAAATGTTAAAACTCATAAAAATGATTAAAAAAAAATAATCCACAAGGAATTTTTAGCCAGCAAGACTTCAAAATGAAAGTCCTTTTTTACTGTTTCTAAATCGCATGTTATATCGTGACTTAGAACGTGACCTACGTGAGTGACACTTATTACTTTCAAAGGGAACGCTTAGAACGACCAACTGAACACATTATTCCTCCCTAACTATTCAGTGTTAATCCATTGTTTCTTTCATAAAAGTTCTCACTGTTAATGCTTTCCAAAATCAGTTTTTTGGTTTCCAATCTTTAATTCCGACATATTCAATTTCTCGAGATGAACGAATTCTTAGCTGTTTTCTCTCATTCACACACAATTTACTATCTTTTACTAATTTTAACATATTCTATTTCAAATGAAATTAAATTTATTATTTTTATATATACAGAAAAAAATTGAGTTATGAGAAACATATATGCCATCTAGAGAAAAATGCCTGTACCGACGATTAAAAAAATTACATTGTTATTAAGGGATAAATAAAATATTTACAAAATGAACAAAAAAATATAAAAAAACACGAGACAAAATTACTGATGTCAAATAAAAAATAAGCACAGAAAAAACACATACAAACACAATATATAAGGGAAAATTCTTAATTTATGATGAAAAATGCAAAAGAAACACGACAATTTTACGTTTACATAAAATTCCAAGATTTAACGAAATGAAATGATTTTTTCAGCTGTTGTCGTAAAGTACTCCGGATATCACAGTATAAAACGAAATGGGTTTTCTATTATTATTATGAAAATTATATTATCTGTGAATATAATCTAATTATTATTTGTGAAAATAATCTAAGAAGAATGACTTTATATATATATATATATATATATTATATATATATATATATATATATTATATATATATATATATATATATATTATATATATATATATATATTATATATATATATATATATATATATATACAGAAAAAAAAATATATATATATAAGTCATTCTTCTTAGATTATTTTCACAAATTCAACAAAATGGGATCCATGTCGTTCTTTTAGTTTTTCATAGATTTTCACAGTGGTTTCAAAGGATTCAACCTAAAAACTATGTCCTAGTCAACTAGTTGATTTGTTCTCCCACCCCCCAAACAAGAGCCACAATAGAAAAGGTAGTATGGATACAGATGATTGCAATATCAAAGATGGATAGACGAAACAAATACAGAGATGTTTGGTTTATGGTGTATGTTACAAGATCTGAGTACTATTGTGAATGACAATAGCCACCGATGCCCCTTCTTCCGTTGCCTGGGGATCCTTTGTTGGGAATAGTACAATCTTTGCGATAAGGTAGACACATGGCAGTCTGCCACACACTTTTTGTTCAAGACCTCTCAGTGTTTCATCCTCTTTAAAATTTGTAATATTTTTTTCTACCATTTTTTTTTATTACCATTTTCAATGTTTTTTTAAATCATTTTTATCATTTTCAATGATTTCTTTTATTTTAAAGTATAATTGTTTTACTGAATAACCGCCTTTCTATAATATTTGTGCTCGATGTAATTTCTCTTCCACTATATTGATGATATATGCCGTCTTTTCACCTAAATTTGTACCCGTTCTGAACGACATTCTTGGATTACAAGAATGACCCATCGATTGGTCAAGATTGTGTCGTAATATAGGACATCAAAGTTCTCGAAGTTAAGAGTGAACGCCCAAATTTTGTTGACCTAATCGTCTTTTCCAACAGTCTGGTATGGGTAATACATTTTTTTATCAGGCGTATACGTTCAAAGTGAATTTAAAGTGATAAATTTTATCTAAATCAAAGTATTACTCTCAGCATTAACGCTCATATGGGTGAGAAATATTGAGCATTTAATGTGGTATGGGGTTTCGTGATCTCGTTGATGTTCAACAATTCGAAATATACAGAGATAATAATTTATAACATTAAAGCTGGAGTATCTTCGCAGCAATATGTTGATAAACAATAGAAAGATAGCAGGAAGAAACCTCGACGAATAATCTTTTCATCGAAAATGCAAGTTTTATCGGAAAATAATTATTTGAAACGTTTGATGAGTCCAAGGAAAAGTTTGAATGAGCATACGAAGAGTAAAATAATCAAATTCATATTTTATTAGCTCACGGTAATTAAAGTATTTTCTGTTAAAAAAGTTGATGAAAATGATACAGCTGTGTCTTTTTTTTATCAAAAATCGGTAATTTGAAAAGGGGAAAAATCACGAAATCAAAGAAAATATGTCAAAAGGAATTAATGCATTGAAATAATAAAAGAGGTTTATCAAGTCTCATCATATTGAACATCATTCGAAAATTACGTGAATACTTTATCCATTTGAAAAATTCAGTTTTGAAAAACCATCATTCATCTCATCCATACATCATAAACCAAACATCTCTGTATTTGTTTCGTCTATCCATCTTTGATATTGCAATCATCTGTATCCATACTACATTTTCTATTGTGGCTCTTGTTTGGGGGGTGGGAGAACAAATCAACTAGTTGACTAGCACATAGTTTTTAGGTTGAATCCTTTGAAACCACTGTGAAAATCTATGAAAAACTAAAAGAACGACATGGATCCCATTTTGTTGAATTTGTGAAAATAATCTAAGAAGAATAACTTATATATATTTTTTTTTCTGTATATATATATATATATATATATATATATAAGTCATTCTTCTTAGATTATTTTCACAAATAATAATTAGATTATATTCACAGATAATATAATTTTCATAATAATAATAGAAAACCCATTTCGTTTTATACTGTGATATCCGGAGTACTTTACGACAACAGCTGAAAAAATCATTTCATTTCGTTAAATCTTGGAATTTTATGTGAACGTAAAATTGTCGTGTTTCTTTTGCATTTTTCATCATAAATTAAGAAATTTCCCTTGTATATTGTGTTTGTATGTGTTTTTTCTGTGCTTATTTTTTATTTGACATCAGTAATTTTGTCTCGTGTTTTTTTATATTTTTTTGTTCATTTTGTAAATATTTTATTTATCCCTTAATAACAATGTAATTTTTTTAATCGTCGGTACAGGCATTTTTCTCTAGATGGCATATATGTTTCTCATAACTCAATTTTTTTCTGTATATATAAAAATAATAAATTTAATTTCATTTGAAATAGAATATGTTAAAATTAGTAAAAGATAGTAAATTGTGTGTGAATGAGAGAAAACAGCTAAGAATTCGTTCATCTCGAGAAATTGAATATGTCGGAATTAAAGATTGGAAACCAAAAAACTGATTTTGGAAAGCATTAACAGTGAGAACTTTTATGAAAGAAACAATGGATTAACACTGAATAGTTAGGGAGGAATAATGTGTTCAGTTGGTCGTTCTAAGCGTTCCCTTTGAAAGTAATAAGTGTCACTCACGTAGGTCACGTTCTAAGTCACGATATAACATGCGATTTAGAAACAGTAAAAAAGGACTTTCATTTTGAAGTCTTGCTGGCTAAAAATTCCTTGTGGATTATTTTTTTTTAATCATTTTTATGAGTTTTAACATTTTTTTCATCTTTATGAGTTTTAACATTTTTATCACTTTTATGAGTTTTAACATTTTTATCATTTTTATGAGTTTTAACATTTTTATCACTTTTATGAGTTTTAACATTTTTATCACTTTTATGAGTTTTAACATTTTTATCATTTTTATGAGTTTTAACATTTTTTCATGTTATTTATCCCTTTTTTTATAAAAGTATTATTATTTTATTGAATACACACATGCTTCTGAGAAAATTGGTGCGAGAAAGAATAAAAGTTAAAATGTCATGTCCACTCTTTAGTTGACACCAGTCATATCGGATACAGTAGATTATTTTTAGCCTTTTCTTATTCTCATCACTATTCGAAAAAACATGCCTGTCGTGGTAACAATGTCTGCTAAGGAACGTAAAATTCATGAAAAAAACTCGAATAAACATACAGATATAATATTTTATAGTACGTAAGCCGGAGTAACTTCCCGGATTGATAAACATTAGAAATATTTTCAGCAGAAATGTAAGAAACATTGATATTTCATAAAACGGCAGGAAATGAATATTTTCTTAAGTTATGAAAATTTTATTCATTGAGACATGTCAGAGACACGGTTTTCATGCTCAATTCAACGTAAATACAGTTTGACACTAGAAAGACCACGTCGATTTTTCATAATGAAGCATATTAATTGCTGAAATCCCGCTAGCATTTGTCACTTCCAGTGGAGATCGTGATAAGTACAGAGACGAGAGTTGCAAGACGTGCCAAAGGATAGCGCTGTGACGGCCCAGATAAATTTTTTTAGCCGTGAAGAGACCGGGAAAGCCTTGATCGGGATCATCGTTGTGTCCGTGATTATAATTATCACTTTATCTAGCCTTGCACTGTATGTGTACGACGACCCCAGCTTCAAATTTAGAGGAAACTGTTCTCGTTCCCAACCTCTTGGTGATGGTGTTTTTTTTTTTCACGAAATGTAATACAGTTTACGACATTCGCGTTTTTGTCAATAACACACCGACGATAAAAGGAGTTAATTTAAATTAAAAACAAATGTATAAACTTATCGAGCATGCGATCGATATCTTGATATGCATAAATATTTGGACTGAATAAACTTGTAGTCTGTCTCATTTTTTGAACTACGCGTGAAGATTTTTCATATAACATTTTAATAAAAGGAAAAAAAAAAAATATATATATATATATATATATTTAAAAATATATATTATTCAAGAAATAAAAATCTTCAAACGACAAAAATAAACAATTTTAAGTGAATAAAAATATAATAGTATAATAAATAAAAATCGAATGGTTACAAATATAATACAAATAAAATAACAAAGATAATGAAAAAACGATATAGATGAAATAGTAATGATAAAAAAATAAAGAAAATAAAATGTTGACACAAAGGTAATAAAAATGAAATAGATAAACGATGAAACATTAAAAAATAAAATTTTGAATGATTGAAAAATAAACGAAATGGAAAGAATATGATGACACTAAGATAATAAAAATCAAATAGATAAAATAAAGAAAAATTAAAATTTTTGAATAAAAGTTTGAATAATTAGTAAAAGTAAAATATAGAATAAGTTGGAAAGGCTTGAATTAAAAAAAAATAATATCAATGGAAATAAAGTGAACGAAAACAAGTGAAATAAATAATTTTTAAGTGGTTGAATGGAATATAAAAATAAATTAAATGAGAGAAAAAATAAGCTAACACTGAAAATAAAATGATGACACTAAGATAATAAAATCAAATAGATAAAATAAAGAAAAAATTAAATTTTCGAATATAAGTTTGAATAATTAAATAGAGAATAAGTTGGAAAAAGTAAAATAAAGTGAAATAAATAAATTTTTAAGTGTTTGAAATGAATAAAAATAAATTTGTTAAAATAAAAGCATGAGTAAAGTGATATAATGAAAAACTAAAAGTAGGTTTACATTTAAAAAACAACAAAGATAGTGAAAAAACGATATAGGTGAAATAATAACGATAAAAAATAAAGAAATGAAAAATAAAATGTTGACACAAAGATAATAAAAATCAAATAGATAAACGATGAAACATTAAAAAATAAAATTTTGAATGATTGAAAAATAAACGAAACGAAAATAATATGATGAAACTAAGATAATAAAAATTAAATAGAAAGTATTAAAGTTTTTGAATAAAAGTTTGAATAATTAAATAGAGAATAAGTTGGATAAAATAAAATAAAATAAAGCGAAATAAATAAATTTTTAAGTGTTTGAAGTAAATAAAAATAAAATAAAAGCCACGAATAAAGTGACATAATGAAACACTAAAAATATATATAAATTAAAAAAATAATATCAATGAAAATAAAACAAGTGAAATAAATAATTTTTAAGTGGTTGAATGGAATATAGAAATAAAATAATAAAGTGCGGGAAGACACAATATATTTCTTATTTATGTGGTATGAGAAGCAATATGTTTAAAGCATTCGTGTTTTATGGGTGTTGTTACAAATCTCGTTTCGTTATGGAAGGAAATATAGAAATGTTGACAATGAAAACTTTTATGTGTGTGTGCATATTCTCTTATTTTTTGTATTTAATTTCCTAAATACCCGAAGAAGAGGGGTAAAAAATAATAACGCCTGGGAAGTGAGCGTTTTTTGGATCATGTTTGATTAACTTGAATATTTGTTTATAAAAAGGCTCTTCTCGAAGCAACATAATTTGAACACTAGAGGTTAATTAGCATCATCAACCAAAAACGAACTATATCTTTTCAAACTTGGGGATTGAAAACAGCTAGAGAAAAATCTTGGTTAGTTTTGTGCCATAATTGGCATTTTCGCCGTAATTTGGTGACTTAATTTTTTCTCTTTTAAATTCATTTCTAATACAGCACCTTCATGCCCAAAGAGAAAATCGGGACATCTGATAAAAGTTCTTTGTTATAACGACGTAGTGAATAATTTTTACGAAATTTATGTATCGGTAGCGCTGCCACCTAGTATTGTCATTAATGTGATCAACGTGGGTCACGTGATCAACCATCTTGAGAAAGTTTTTTAAAATTTATTAAAAAAAAAAGTTTGTGGAAAATTAGTGTGAAAATAATTGAAAAACAGTAGAGATGGTTCACGATACTCACCCTTTTCACCAATAACTCCGTGGACGAGTGGTAGCCTCGATCATAGGCATACTTTGAGATCATCAAAATTAGGAGCGATGTGTTTGTCATAGGAGCGTTGTTTTTTTAATATACTTTTTTAAATGTGCTATACGCACTATTACTTTTATTTTTTATACTTATTTCATAAGGCCTAGCAAGTCTAATTGGTTCGGTGGCTAGCACACTAGCTTGGAGAACGAAGTACTTTATAATGGGTTCGAAAGGTCTCTGAAAACAGTTTTTTTTTTATTTCCAAATAAATAGGACCAACCGCGATTTTGAAAATATATCCGACATTTCTCCCAGACAGGTAGTCTGGTTCGCAAGGTGCGAGATCCGGAAAATATATCGGACATTTTCCAGGCGACAGGAAGTCTGGCTCGAAAGGTGCGAAATCCGGCTAAAAAAAGGAAGTCGGTCAAAAACGCGCGAAAATAGGAAACATTTCCGGTGGCGCCATCTAGTGGCGGAAATAGTCATAGCCCCAGAGCGAAGCAGCATAATTTGTACACTAATGATTAATTAGCGTCATCAACGTAAGGAAAAGAAAAGCAGCATTGTCATCACAAAGAAAATCCCCCCCCCCGAAGAGGGAGGAGGGGGGAAGAGCGATGAGACCTGAAGGTCAGAAGGAAGGACCATCACTAGTGAGCGCGCCGAAAAATTACGCCAAACCGCCCCAATACTACTCACGTGATCAACCAGCATGTCGGGTAACCATGGTAACACATACATGTTTACGTCAATGTTTAAAGCCTTGTTTCTTTTGCACTTTTCATCAAAAGATAAGAATTTTGTCTTATTTATGTTGTGTTTGTATGTGTTTTTCTTTGTCTATTTTATATTTTTTATTTGACATTAATAATTCTGTCTTGCTAATGTTGTGTGTTTTTTTTAAATATTTTGTTTATTTTATTTATTTCCTTAATTATAACGTAATTTGCTTAATCTTCGGTGCCTCTAGATGGTAAACATGTTTCTCATAAATTCACCTTTTTCTGCATGTATAAAAAGAACAAATTCAATTTGATTTGAAGTGGAATGTGTCAAAATTAGTAAAAGATAGTAAACTGAATGAGAGGATAACCACTGAGAATTCAGTCCTTCATCAAGAAAAAAAATCGAGTATAACCGAATCAAAGATTGAAAACCAAAAACTGTTTTGGGAAAGTATTCACTGAGAACTTTTACGAAAGGAATAATGAATGAAAGATTCCTACTAAATAATTTAGAGAGAAATAATGCTCGGTTAATAATAGTCATTCTAAGTTATGATATGACATGCGATTTAGAAATAGTAAAAAAAAGACTCATATTGGTAGTTGACTTTCATATTGAATTTTTTTTTCAATCGTTTTTATCACTTTTAATGTTTTTTTATCCCTTTTCTTAGAGTATAATTATTTTATTGGTTACACACACTTGCTTCTGAGAACATTGTAACTTGTATTCTTTCTCGCACCAATCATGAAGGATGTCCACTCTTTAGTTGACACACATCATAACAGAAACCGCAGTTTATTTTTTTTAGCCTTTATCATTGTCATCAGTAACCGAAACCTCTCCTCTCGTCTTTTAAGAAAATGTTCGTTTCAGTGAATGGTAGCAGTTGACTGCGTGCACTTTAGATGTTTGTGCATATGTATGGTATGGAACAGTGATATCTAAGGAATAATGCTGCAAGAATATTTTTATGGGCATCTTTTTCTCAGCCACCTCTTTGGGCATTTTGACTGTTGTGGCGTTGTATTTGTATTTGAATATAATCAGCAAAATCTTTCTTCAAATCAGGAAAAATTGAATGTTTATAGTGTGGTGATGAAAATCTCTATGAAGTTTCCGCTGAAGAATTCAGTAATGTTATATTGAAATCGTTGTATGCAGCGAGGGTGCTTGGTGAGAAACACATTCGAATACATTTAAATTTAGTAAGAATATATATTCAAACAACCATCTCATAGTTAATTATTTTGATCTGTTTTATTTTTTCAGTTGTTAATACAGCTATTTATGTTAGTATTTTATTTATTTCATAGTATTATTATTTTTTATTTTCATTTGTTTTTGCTTCATTTTATTAATCATTTAATATTTTAATTTCATTGTTATTCTTACTACCGCTATGTTAATTTTATTGATAGTTTTTGCATTTATTTATTCAATTTTTTTTCATGTCTTTATCTTATCTATTGGATTTTTGTCTTTGTTATTTTATTTGTATTATCATTTTATTTTATTTCATTTAATTTTTTAATTATTCAAATTTTAACATTAGTTTTATTCGTTCTTTTGTTATTTTTTAATTCTTTATTTAATTTACTCATCGTAATTATTTTATCTATTTGATTTTTATTATCTTTGTGTAATCATTTTATTTTCATTGTTAGTTTTTTCACTCCTTTATTTTTTTTTCATCGTTACTATTTCATGTTTCATTTTTTCATTACTTTTGTTATTTTATTTATATTAGATTATTATCTTTAGTCGTTCAAAATTATTTATTTCTGTAATTATATCTTATTTTTATTGTTTTGAAGACTTATTTCGATTAATTTTTTTATATAAAACGTCATTTTTATTTTACTTTTATAAAATTTGTTTTAAATCGTTTTTAATTCTCAATTTTTCTACAATGTTTCTTATTTTAAAACGATTCAGCGTTAACGGCAATACAGTAGATCGACAGCGAATTAGAAAAAAAAATTGTATGGTGAGAAGCAAGTTGGAAAAAATAGTTATAACGACTGACAAACAACATAATGCAAACTATTTACTGAGACAAGTCTGAGGTAAATAGAAGTTTGATTTGTAAATATATTTGAGATTCTTAACTAGATATTTTTCTTTTTTCTAAATACATTGTTTTATTGATACGTTTGAAATCATAATACAATCAATTTGGAATAAAAGGAACTGCTAAAATTTTCGGATCCTTTCTTTGCACGGATGCCTTCTATGTGGTTGAACACTGTCAGCTAGAGGGATAAGTAAGAGAACATAAATACATCAGCGAATAACAGTGATAACAGGGACGTAAAGACATGCTTTAAAGTCGTAACATGACGTCGTCAAAACACATATCATTGGGGGAAGGAAAGAGACGGGAAGTGCCGAGACAAGGTGAGAATTCTGGCAAAAACCGGAAATTAGGACAAAAGCCCCCTCTTAGATGGTGGAAACGCTCTGGAGTGAAATGTCCCGTTTTTTCAAAATATAGTCACTCGATACTCGATGAGTCTAGAAGCTTGTCAAAAATATTTACAGCGTCCGTAGTCCTCAATGATCCGTAGTCCCTAATTACCAATAGAAATAAGTCAACACAGAAGTAAAAAATAATGGCGATAAGACACAGGAAGTCTCTTAATAGAAAACAGTAGAGATAAGACACCGGAAGTCGTTTAATGAACAACAGAAGTCTCTTAATAAACACCGGAATTGAGATAAGACACCGGAAGTCGTTTAATGAACAACAGATGTCACTTAATAAACGCCGGAAGTCTCTTAATAAACACCGGAATTGAGATAAGGCACCGAAAGTCGCTTAATGAGCAACAGATGTCACTTAATAAACACAGGAAGTCGCTTAATGAACAACAGATGTCACTTAATAAACACCGGAAGTCGGCATTCTGTAGAGATAAACAGCGTAGGTCACCTAATACACAACAGAGGTCACTTGATAAACACCGGAAGTCGGTTAATTAACAGCAGATGTCAATAAACACCGGATGTCGGCTTTCTGTAGCGATAAACAGCGTAGGTCACCTAATAGACAACAGAAGTCACTTGATAAACACCGGAAGTCGCTCAATTAACAGCAGATGTCACTTAATGACCGGAAAAGAGATAAGACACCTCGTACTATATCTCAACACCGGAAGTGTGACGTCACTTCCGGCGGTGGAGTGGGCCCGATACTACTATCATTACACCTCGAAAAATTAACTTCTGACATATAGATGGCGACACTGAAAATCAGACTGAATGAATGAACGCCAGAACTTTGCTACTGGACTTATCCCGTTGCAGAGATCTCTTCCAGAGCAGCTTCGTGGTAGAAGGCGGAACCCTTTATTTACGCAATCAGACTGTTAAGTACACGCACTCACATTGCTGGCACAACTCACTCGGTAGTAAATTGCCTATGACGATAGACCGGAGGTGTGCTCGGTTTCAAAGTAAAGTGAAGAGTCGCCTACCAGTCGCCAGGTGAGGAAGGTCTTACTCTAACCAGGGACTACAACGCGGCGAAACAGATGAAAAAAGAAGCTTCGTTCACACAGAGTACGCACAATTCAAGGGAGTACATTACATGAACTATTGGAATGCTCAGCACCTCCTACAAAATATATTGTTTCGAGGGTTTAAGTAGCCTTAGCTTTAAAGTTCTAGCTCCCATGACTGTAATTACTGCTTTTCTCGTATGTTTATTGTCATACTAGGAAACCATTTTACGGATTCGGTTTCAATAAATGTAATACGCTTTCTTTAACAAAACTTTTTGGAACCTTCTTGAGCCGGTCTATCATCTGAATGCATTTTTGGTAATAGATAGGTAAAAATGAATTACCTTTTGGGTTTGATAATACGATTGAATAATCGACGTTTGCGTGTACCCAAAATTCCAAAACGAACACTGCTATACGCGTTTCGGAACTATATGAAGTTCCTTCATCAGTAGCAGAAACAAAGAGGAAAGAAAAATATTGAAACTCCTTATAGCGGGATAGAATCTGACAAGATTCTATCTCAAACCATGAAAAAAGCTCTCACCCCATCGGTTGCGTTTTGCGCCAGGTTTTACACACTGCCCAAAGTCCATAAACCTGATATTCCACACCGACCCATAGTCTCGAATATCGGCACTGCCTCTTACAAGCTTGCGAAACACCTCGTCTCAATATTTTCACCACTCTCTTGCAATAACACACACACGAGAAATTCAGTTGACTTCGCGCAGAAACTCCATACCTTCACCCCCGTCAACACAAAAATGGCCTCTTTTGACGTAAAGTCTCTTTTTACGAATGTCCCTGTAGAAGGCGCTCTTCGAGGTCTGGAGACCAGACTTACCGAATTCCATTTTTCCCAATTTGAAATCTCTGAACTGTTAGACCTTACTGGGGTGTGTCTCAACCAAAATACGTTCTCTTTCAACAAACAATTCTATCGTATGACTGAAGGCCTCGCCATGGGGAACCCTCTCAGTCCTGTACTTAGTGACATCTACATGCACTATTTTGAAACAAAACTCTTCCGTGAAATTCGTTTTCCTTTTCATGTCAGATATGTTGATGATTGCTTCGTTCTTCTTGACCGTAACACTAACATTGACCATATTCTAAATACTCTTAATTCCATTGAACTTTGCATTAAATTCACTATAGAGGAAGAAAACAATGACCAAATTGCATTCCTGGACGTATTGGTCACTCGCCATGAACAAACTTTCTCTACCACTGTATTTCGCAAACAGTTTGCTGTTTCTTTACCCCCTCACAACCTCTCTGCTCATCCTCCGGCACAAAAGTATGCCTCGTTCTATACATACGGGAAGCGAGCCATTAATATCTGCTCTTCGCCGACGTTACTCGATGCTGAACTGAATATCCTTAGAGCAATAGCAGTCGATCGTGGCTACCGTAGCTCTCTCATTGATAATCTACACAGGAAACTGATTAAAAACACTTCCAAAACCAAGCCTAAACCTGAATACAAAAACTTGATCATTTTGCCTTGCATCGCTAAAATCCTTCGAAAATACAATTTTTCTGTGGTTTTCACCCCCGTCAATAAACTTCGTTTCTCTCAACTAAAAGATCCCATTGACACACTCAACAACTGGGGCATCTACAGCATTTCATGCCAATGCGGATTATCATACATAGGCCAAACTAAACGTGCCCTAAGATACCGTTTAAATGAGCATAGAAGATTCGTAAGCAACCAAGACTTTAACCGCTCATCATAACCCAACACTGCTGGTCCTTTGACCATAAATTTGACTTCTCTTCTGCCAAAATCATCCAAAAATGTCCCTCACCGTGTGACTTGGATTTCTTCGAATCATTCCACATCAACAAAAACACAAACCAGTTGGTCAACGGCTTATCTAGCACAACAGTTTCTACAATAATTGTTCTTCTCCATCAGCATCACTATCACGTTCTCGGTTGCGATTGGCTCCGCCATTTTTCTTTTTTCCGTCCTCTTACTCTACTCTTTTGTTGCCGGCTCATTTTGAATTTGACTTTTGTCTTCAACAGCGAGTAACTCCCGCTATATAAGGAGTTTCAATATTTTTCTTTCTTTCTGATACTGATGAAGGAACTTCATATAGTTCCGAAACGCGTATAGCCGTGTTCGTTTTGGAATTTTGGGTACACGCAAACGTCGATTATTCAATCGTATTAATAGATAGGTAATTATTGATTATACCAGGCCGACCTGTGTGTGACTTTATCATTGAGCTGTGCCTATTTGGGAACTTATCACCTTAGCTGTACTGATTCGGCAACTTACACGAGTGATGTGCCAATTCTCGCCCTTTAAGGTTATGATGAAGTGAAATTAAATTGGTTGCTCACGATTGCCGCAACGATAGTGGTGCTCTTCATCATCAGTTTGGTGTAACTCTACGAAATGTCTTTGATATACAGGATGCTGGTAAACCTATGTATAAAGTAAAAATATATATATGTATACCGAAAAGATCAAAAGTTTTGGAGTCGCCGCCCTTTAACTGATGATCTTTCATTTTGCTTTTGCCCAATGTATATAGCAGTATTAGACGATTATGAAGATCAGATTCAATGAAAATGTTGCACGATCGTTGCTATGAACAGATCATTGACATATATCAATCCTGATGAAGACATTCCACCGAAGCTGGCCTCCAAGAGCCCATTTCCCATGTCTCAACAGGCTGTCATGATATTGGGCTCAACGTAAATATACTTAAATCAAGAACACTTTCGATGATTGGCCTTGGCACGGCACAACGCACCAAGATCATCAAGAAAGTCTTTCTTAAATCTTTGAAGAAACAAAGAAGAAGTGATAGATCTGAAACAAAAGTTGAACTCTTCTCTGGCAAAACAAGTTGTTTTGAGTAATCGGGAAATTAGATTGCTAGGGTATATCGAGCTTACTTCTCAAGAACGTGCCAAAATTGATAAAAAGCGTAGTAGAGGAACTAGTAATGACTCTGGATCTATGCATTCTGGTTCTGGAAATGATAAATTTTCTGATGATAGTATGAAGATTAGAGGTGGCGTGAGCAGTAAACAGTGTTTAAACTAAGCTCTTATTTCTCAGAATTGCAAACCAGGCATCATCAAGCGATCAACTTTTTAACAAGATTAGTATGACTTGCAGCTAATGAAGAATAATTGTAGTGCCATACCTTCACTTTGTTGGTGAAACAAATGTATATACACCAGGGCTTGACAAAATCTGGGTGCTATGGAAAATGAACTCAGCCACCTAGTTGGGCATTTTGGCTGTTGTGGCGTTGTATTTGTATTGTACGCACGAATTAGAAATATATCGCGATATTTTCGAAGTTCTTTGCTACACAATTTTGCACATGATAACTATTTACTTTTTAATTAGTCGTATTATTGCACAAAAATACACACATTCCACAAATACTGGACAGTAACAAATAAAAAGGAATACATAATAAGGAATATAGACTGATCCCAAGGCACACTTCCTTCCAGGAAGCCAAAAAATATTTATATTAGGATTGGATTGGATTTTGGACTTATTGGCGCTAGGACCAATATGGTCAAACTGCGCCAAAACAAATGTTTATATAAAAATAAGAAAAATCATCCTTTTGTCATGTCAAAATACTCAAACTGTACATGATAAACAGCAAAGTGAAACGTAAAACAATGACATGAATTGTAGGAATCTATAATTTGTTATAAAAACCAATGGCTTTAATGAATTTAAAAATGCGAGATGCATCGCTATCATTTGATCATTTTTGTCGCACCACGATCATTTTCTGCACACGAGGGCTAATTAGACCGGGACCTACAATTTATTGCCGATTCCGAACGGCAGGCTTGCTTTCTTATGCTCATCGAGAGATTGGTGCGCTAACCCCTCGATGGGGGACTCCCTGCGGTAGCAATTTTTTTTGCGGTCTTGTCGCCATTTTTTTTGTTTTATCCCTGTGTCAGGAATGCTTTCTGACAAGGACGAACCGGGTATCGAACTCGCGACACCTCTAAACATCCTTCGGTACTTTAGGCGAGTATCTTATCGATTTGGGCTACCGTGCCCCATGCATCGCTATGGTCATTTAAAATGTCATGAAGTGAAAGATGACTTTGACTAAAATGATGACGATAGGGTGGAACGAAAAAGGGTGTTTTTTCACTTTTTTTTTGGAAATTGATGTTGCCTTAGTATTCAAAAGATGCCTTTCAAGGTTTTAAGACGTTATACTAAAATCTAGGAAAATATTTTAATATCTTGAGATTCCTCACGGACCCTAAAGGTCGAACAAAAAGACTTTTTTTAAGTGTACATTAAAAAAATCTTTTTATGCATTATTTATATAAAGGGTTTATATAACCCTTTATATAAAGGTTATATAGGTTGCTCCTCACTTGGGGTTACGTTCTTGGAGCTTCCCGCATTTACCGATAGGTGGCTTCGTTCGGATGGGATCCATCTAAATAAGAGAGGGGTCTGGGAGGTTTACGATAGTCTTAGGTCAGGTTTTTTACTCCCAGACCACGTAGTCGGGAATGCGGGTTAGTTAATGATAATCACAACAGTACTGAATTGAAATTACCCACCTCTGACTTGGATGACTTCTCGATTGACAACAAACCACCGGGCAAATTAAAATGTGTGTTAATAAATGCCAGGAGCTTGGGTAATAAGAAAGATTTTTTAGAAACTATGATAGTTGTGGAGGGCTTCGATCTTATAGCCATTACAGAATCTTGGGCAAAGGATGGGGATGAATCTTTCTTACACATCTCAGGATACGATACTTTTTTTAGAAATAGATCTGATAGGAAAGGGGGTGGAGTGTTGATATACGTGAAATCCTGTTTGAAGGCTAGAGAGTGTAACGTGCAGAGAAGTGATATTGAAACCATATGGGTTGAACTTGAGAGCAAAAGACGTCATAAGCTTATTGTTGGGGTTTGTTACAATCCACCGAATAGGGATCAAAACTACATTGCCAAAATGCATGATGAAATTTCCTACATGTGTAAGCGACAGAGGGTTCTCATACTAGGGGATTTCAATTACCCGGGTATTGATTGGGAGAACCTTTCATCTGGAAATCAGTATGAAAGAGACTTTCTTAAGTTGGTGCTCGAAAATTTTTTGTATCAGCATGTATCAGAAGCCACTAGGGGTACTGCTATTTTGGATTTAGTTCTTACTAGTTCTGAGGATCTAGTTGAACATGTTTCGGTGGGGGAAGAGTTTTCTTCCAGTGATCATCGTATCGTCAGATTTCACTGTAACTTTTCCTCGGGTAAGGTTGATAACAAAAGACTGGTTCCTTGTTTTCGGAGAACTAACTTTGATGTTTTGAGAAGAAGGTTAGCGGAAGTTTTCAATGACCGGTTGGAATCAGTAGGGGTGGTAAGTCAATGGGAAGAATTTAGTACGAAGCTGTCCTCTGTTTTGCACGACGTCATACCCTTTGTTCGAAAAAAGCGAGTTTGTACATCACACCCTCTATGGTTCACGGACAGCGTGCGGAAACTTTATCTTGAAAAGAAAAGAGCATTCAGAGAGTATAAAAGTGGACGTGGTGACCTATCATTGTTTACTGATAAAAGAAGACTGTTGAAGAAAGCGATAAGGGATAGTAAAAAGGAAGTTGAATCTAGGTTGGCAGATAACATTGGCTCTGACCCAAAATCATTTTTTCGATACGTCAATAATGGATGTAAGGGGACAGTTGGCCCCCTCTCGATAGGAGGCTCTAAGGTAGAGAGCAATGTAGGCATGTGTAGTGCTTTCAATGACTTTTTCGCGTCGGTTTTTAATGGAGATAATGATATTCGATATATGGGTGTTGCATGGGGTAATAAAACCCTCAACGATATTCAAGTAGAAGACGCGGAGGTCATAAATCTTCTAAGAAATGTATGTGCAAGCAAAGCACCAGGACTAGATGATATCTATCCCAGGGTTCTCATGAATTGTTGGGGCCAGTCGCACAGATATACAGGAGTAGTATTGCTGAGGGTATCGTCCCGAGAGATTGGAAACTTGCTAACGTTATTCCGATATTTAAGAAGGGCAGTAGAGAAGCAGTGTCAAATTATCGTCCAGTGAGTTTGACGAGCTCCCTCTCGAAAAGTTTGGAAATTATCATCAAAAGGCAGTTTGTGAAGTGGATAGACGGGAATAATGTATTGTCGGATAATCAGCATGGGTTCATGAAGGGGAAGGCATGTGTAACTAACCTCCTTTGCTTCTATGATTACGTGACTAAGGCTTTGGGTAAGAGCAAAAATGTCGACGTTGTTCACCTTGATTTCCAGAAGGCATTCGATCGGGTCCAACATGGCAAACTCTTGAAGCGTTTACACGAGATTGGAATAGGGGGCAACTTGCTGAATTTGATAGAATCGTGGTTAAGAGATAGGTCGCAACGAGTTATGGCCAACGGGGAACTTTCTGGTTGGACAGACGTCACAAGTGGAGTTCCTCAGGCAAGTGTCCTTGGCCCCATACCTTTTTCCCTTTTTATCGACAAACTCGATCAGGGTATCGATGGGATTACTAGCAAATTCGCAGATGATGTGAAGCTAATGGGGGTAATCGGGAATGAAAGCGATAGGGAGTTGCTCCAGACCAACTTAAACAGGATTGCAGCATGGGCAAATGAATGGAGCATGACGTTTAGCGTAGATAAGTGCATGGTCGCTCATTTTGGTTCGAACAACCCACGGTTCTCTTACGAGTTGAATGGTGTCACTATCCCGGATGCAACTAGAGTCTCCGATTTGGGAATTCTCATTGACGAGCGACTTAAGTTTTCTGAACATTGTTCAGCGGTTGTCAAAAAAGCGAATAGAATGCTTGGTCTCATTTTCAAAAAGGTCTCTTCGCGTTCTCCTAAAGTCATTCTTCCGCTTTTTCGAGGCTTAGTTCGTCCTAGACTGGAGTATGCGGTAAGGTTTTGGAGACCATACCTACAGAGGGACATAGACTTGATTGAAGGGGTGCAGAGAAGAGCTACGCATGTCCTTATTGGCACACAGGGCTTGAGTTATGAAGAGAGACTTCATTTTTTGAATATGTTCACATTGGATGAACGCAGGTGTCGAGGAGATATGATCGAAGTGTTCAAAATTTTCAATGGGATGGACCATGCATTATTAGTACACCGCCAATCGACTGCTTTTACAAGGGGACACCAGTATCGATTGGTGGGGGAGAATGCAAGGCTATGGTGTCGCAGGGAATTTTTCTCTAATAGGGTTGTTAATAAATGGAATAGCTTACCCCCGGAGGTAGTAAATTGTAACACAATTGACACGTTTAAAAAGAAATACGATAAACATGTTGGGGTAAATCGAGAAGCTATCCATTCTTAGAATAAGACAACCATAAGTATTCTTTATGGGCATTGTATAATATTTTATCATGTGTATATATTGTTTATAATTTGTGTTAATTGCATTTTTAATGGGGTTGCTGTATTTTTGAAACATATGACATCCATATTTTTATGGGCATCTTTTTATCAGCCACCTCGTTGGGCATTTTGCCTGTTGTGGCGTTGTATTTGTATTTGTATTTATTTGTATAAATAAACCCTTTTTGTGGGGGTGGGGACAAAACTATAACCATGTTTCAAATTATAAAAACAAAAAAAACATAGGTGTCAGGAGAATGCCTCTATTGCTTCCTCTGTTATCACATTTCACTTTTTCGCGAAATAGTCAAATTTTTTTCAAACGGTGGAAGAGTACTCCTTCATTTTATTCTGGCTTGAATGAAGCCTTCACGACTTTCGGTTGTTGATACAGCAAGAGATGTTTCAGTTACGAGTCGTACGCACCGTTGAACTGCTTGTGTGTGACAAGGAAAATTCGGTATAGATGGAAAAGCAGGTTCAGAGGGTGGGTTCAGTTCCTGATTTTTTATAATAGGTGGTTCAGTCACTCGCACTTTTGATCACATGCAATTAGTTCCGAATAATGCTTAGCAGAAAAGTTTATTTTTGGAACATGGAATGTACGGATTTCTACTTCTGATAATCCTTCATTTCTAATTTTCAGAATTCCCTTGATTCCCAGTTCTTTGCCCGTACTATTTCCACAAGATATCTCTGATCTGCATTTAAGTCACTGTCCATTATCGGAAGGTTATTAGAGATTACCTAATGTGAAATTTAAGCCAATCTTTCACAATTTTCGAAACTTTTGCGATATCACCTTGAAGCCCGTGTGGACTGATGGAACATCCGTCTAGATGCTTCACAAGATGCCTTAGAGATAACTCATTGAAGTGAAAAAGACAGGCCATCCCTTGCAATGGCTTATTTATTTATTTCTCTATTAATCTGATAACACCATTTTTATAATCAGTATTGGTAACAGTTCCGTCGCATCCGATCGGTATCAAAATCTTGCTTCAAAAAGTCTAGGATTGATGACTTTATATCCCTTGCTTTACTGCTTCTTGGAGTTGTGTGACCGAGATAAATTGACCCGGGTTCCTGCAATTTAGTTATATGTTCTTCAGATATGGTTCTTCTATGGAAAGAATCACCTTCTTTGACATTAACTAAGGTTTTGTCTTTTCGACCATCAAATATATTCCTCGCACATTTTGTTCTAGGAATTCTATATTGCAAAAGAACTCTGTGATGCCCAGTCACACGCCTTAATTTCATCCGGTCTATTGTCATATTTGGCTTCTCTTTTCGTCAATAACCCAACATCTTCCAGCACAGCATTCGCAATAATTGCAGCTGATCGATCAGACACACCAGTTCTACCACAAGCAGGAGGAACATTTGGTAATTTAGTTCTCATCTGTGAGGATGATGGCAGAACTTCAAAAGCAAATGAAGTACTTGCTTCGGCACTAGTAGATGGAAATGCCAACTTTAGCCGCAAACTGTGTTTTGGCTCATAAAGATCACTTTCCTCAGAATCGTTGGATATAGATGAGTTTTCAGTGGTTGATGAACTAGTTTCCGCCGTTTCTTCTTGAGATGACTTCAAACGGGATACCATTTTCATTTTCCTTTGTGCATTGTTTTTCAATTTCTTTGTTAAGACATTACTCGACCAATCACTATCTTGCAAGAAATCTCGCTCTACATTTGAGACCTTTCTCAACTTGTCTCACTTAGTCTTAAAAATCACATTTGCATGCTGCAATGTCGAACAATTTCCGTGCTTCGCACTGAAAAGATTTCAAGTTTGAGAATCGTTCCTTGCTTTCATATTTTTCTGAAGATTCTTGCATTTGCAGTAAAAGTCTTTGAAAATTTTTCATATCCGTTGGTGAGAAATAGGAATTGAAGTAGTTTTCCATCTTGGCACGATAATTTCAAGAATGTCTCCAATAGCTGGATCTTTTCTTGATTGTTGTGCCTTCATATTGCGTTGAGGCATAACATCGCCACAGGTGGGCAAGACCCGAGAATCCAACTCTTTAGGGGGGAATTTCCTAAAATATCACAACGATAAAAGCTTCTGGTCGTCATTTTGACTGCTATACACCCTCTCAGTTAAGGGGTAAGATTGCAAATGAATACTGAAAACAAAGGAATAACATCGAGTTCACTGAACGAATCGGGAGGTGGCAACACTGAAGTATAGCGATCGGTCGCAAATTTCTCGTGCTCCGCTGTATCAAAGTAATCTCAATATTAAAGTACGATTTACGCGTGCCTTTAGTTTCCCAGCTATATTTTATCATTTTATTTTTGTCCTTTTTGCCAAGCAGTTAAACAATAAGTTCACAGACTGAGTAATATAATGTGTGACAAATGCAGAAAGTTTTTTTCGGGGAAAAGTGATGTCATGAAATGTATCAAATGCTGGAAATGCTTCCATCCTTCATGCGTAAATGTTCCACCTTTGATAACTGAAAGTGAAAAAGCACGATGGAAGTGTATTGCTTGTGTTGGGTCCGAGCTCGGAGCGTGTGCTGAAAATATACCCTCATCGAAGACGGCTGATCGGTTTTCCGACGAAGCGGGCCATGTAACTAATGATGATGATGAGCCTCTTGTTCCAGTGTGCGTGTCCCAGTTGAAGCGAAAGGATCGCTCGCCGGCCGATGAATCTATTATGCCATCTCGCAATATGAGATCACGCGTAAGGAAATTGATAGATCTCGAAAATCAACCGGATGAAGACTTTGATCTAAATAGGGGAGTAAAAATGCTGTTATCCTTGCATGTTGACCTCCATGAAAGCTTGGAATCTGTGTCCGGTAAGGTGGATAACTTACAGTGTGAGCTTCAAAGGTTTGAATCGTCTCTAGGAATTTTGGAAAATCGTGTTTCTGATCTTGAGAAAAACCGCGCTGGTGAAATGATATCTCGTGAAGACATCGGAAATCTGTATCGTTTGAACAGGCTGATGGTGGACAAAATTGATGAACTGGAAAACAGACATAGAAGGGAAAACCTCGTCTTTGTTGGTGTCCCCGAGGGTCCAGACGAGACTGCTGAATCGCTTGAAAAAGTAATTAAAAAACTGTGCTCTAAAACTTTAGATGTGGATGGTGTTGAATTCGATAGAATTCACAGATTGGGTCGCAAGGTAGGTGTGAGGCCTCGTCTGGTGATCGGTAAACTCACTTATTATCGTCACAAGATGTCTGTGCTTGGGAATGCTAGCAAGCTGAAGGGTTCCAAGATATTCATCAATGAGGACTTCAGTGCTCGCACCAGGTATGCTAGAAAGAAGTTGTTGGATTTTGCGAAAGATCCGCAGAACCCAGAGCGCAGCAGTTTTTCACTTAGGTACAACAGATTATTAATGAACGGAAAGATTTTCATGTTTGATCACGAAAAAGATTCGGTCTACGAAGACCAGCGTGTAAGTGATCCTTCGTCTGACAATCAATTAAGAGCGAGTGTTTAACCAGAGTGATTTGATTATTGGTAATCATGCCCGAAATGATACTGGTGATTTCACAGCCAGAGGGGAAAGTTGTGACTATTTTATGTGTCGAAGTGTGGTTTCGACCAGTGGGCGGATTGATCCTGACTATCATAGTTCTATAAATAGTAATTCATACGTAGTTCCTGTATCTGTGAGTGATTTTTCAAATTGCGAAATGGTGTTAAATCATGTTTCACCAACTGACCATATATTTCCAAGTTGTGCCGATTCGAGTCCGATCACAGTTTCAGCAAACAAAAAAATATGTAATTTTCTAAAGTTTTTATCATATAATATATCTGGCTTTAATAACAAATCATGTTTCCCGGATTTTTTAAAATTTGTATCAAGTTTTGATTTATTTTTTTTGGCGGAAACATGGCTAATTAGTGAATTTAAAATGATTCCAGGATTTTCAAATTATACTATTATACAAGAAGCTGCAGTTAGGGAAAGTAATACGGGCCGACCTAGTGGTGGTATGCTATTAGGTTTAAAACAAGATGTAATAAAAAATTTCAAGCTCCTATTTAGATCCAGAATCTCTTTAATAATTCAGTTAAACCTCGGCGCAATTAACTATCTACTTGCCGCAAATTATTTTCCCCCTTCAAACAACTATGACGGTGATTTTGTAAATTTTCTAAATATATTTGCTCAATTTTGCGAAAATTTTGAATACGTGATATTAATGGG
This sequence comes from Pholcus phalangioides, assembly GCF_987345545.1. Classification (NCBI taxonomy): domain Eukaryota; kingdom Metazoa; phylum Arthropoda; class Arachnida; order Araneae; family Pholcidae; genus Pholcus; species Pholcus phalangioides. The sequence continues at coordinate 65,848,069 of NW_028301610.1, read as the reverse complement.
CGATTTTAATGCCCGTGTGGGAACTAAACTCCAATTTCCAATGTTGCAATTAGATGAGATAATAGATCGCCGTTCTTTAGACAAGCGAACTGATAGACGGGGTGAAACTTTGTATGATTTTGCAATAACAAACAATTTGATTCTCCTAAACGGTTGCTTACCTTCTGATCATAAGGGTGAATTCACATACCTGGGGGCACAACGGTGCGAGCGTAATTGATTTGATGTTTGTTTCCGAGATTCTCTATACCCAATCGGTGATCGATTTTGAGGTGGGTGATGATCCTGCTTCTGATCACATGCCGGTTTGGATGCCATTTTTCGACCCCCGTGAAATATCTTATCAGAGGCTTATTAGATGTTCTGTAGAAAGAGCTCGATGGATTGAGAGCTCACGGATAGAATTTTGTCAAAATCTTAATACGAATTTGATGGAGATGTCTGAATCAGATTTTATAAACGATCCCCAACTTTTCACCACTGCTTTAATCAATTCGGCTAAAAATTCAGGAATGATCAAAACAACTCGACTGTCTGGTTCTAATACGAGTGGTTTTAATCCTAAATGGTATGATGACGAATGTCGTGCGTCAAAAATTGAAATGCGTAAAACACTTCGTAAACTAAAAAAAGATTATTCTGTATTACTCTCGTTACAATATCGCGCTCTGCGTAATAAACACAAAAAAAAATTGTGAACAAAAGAGACGGAATTATTTTGCAAATTTGAATGAGATGCTCATAAATAGCCGAGATTCAAAAACATTTTGGTCACTCTTGGCTAGTCAAAACAAAAATCCCCTTGTTCCGAATAGTATATCAAAACAAGATTGGTTTGATCACTTTTTTAACCTGTTTAGCCCTGAGCCTGCTTCTCACATTATTTATGCAATTCATAACGAAGGCATAGATCCCATCTTAGATATGATTTCACCTTCCGAGCTAAATACAGCTCTAACAAATCTTAAAATTAACAAAGCACATGGAGTGGATCTCATAGTAAATGAATTTCTGATCAATCTAACCCCCATTGGTATAAATTTACTGCTCAAAATTTTTAATAATTTTCTAGAAAAAACCTATGTCTCAAAAGATTGGCTTGAAGTCATGGTGCTGCCGATCTATAAAAAAGGTGATCGCTCTCTACCATCCAACTACCGCCCGATATCATTAGTATCTTGTCAGTTTAAATTGTTCACGTCTATTTTGAATAATAGATTGACAAAATGGCTACAGACAAATAAGCTCATTCCGGAAGAGCAAGCTGGTTTTAGAAAAAATTACAGCTCTGTCGATCAGATCTTCGTACTCAACTGTATAATACAAGAGAAGCTCTCTAGACCTCGCGGAAGATTTTGTCTTGTACGTTGACTTTAAGAATGCATTTGACAGCATAGAGCATGGGATCCTTTTTTACGTCTTAAGTAGATTTGGTTTGAGTTCTCGCTTCGTAAATTTGATCAAAGATATTTATCGCAAAGCTTCACTAACAATAAGTACTGATCTTGGTTCTACTGATAAAATTTATATTCAAAAAGGACTTCTGCAGGGAGAAATATTAAGCCCAACCTTATTTTCTTTATACATTGTTGAACTTATAAGCCGTTTCAATAACTCTGATATTTCTCCTATTCAACTTAGTTCAACAACCTCAATTCATTCTCTATTTTTTGCTGATGATTTAGTAATTTTGGGGGACTCGCCAATAAATTTACAAAGAAAAATAAATATACTTGATAGGTTTTGTGAGGAATTTCGGTTAAAAATAAATGTTGATAAAACCAAGGTCATGGTATTCAGACGCGCTGGTAAATTGAAAAATGCCGAGAAGTGGAGATTACGGAATACCCCACTTGAAATAGTAAATAATTATACATATTTGGGTGTATCGTTTTCGTCATCCGGTTCGGTTCACCCTTGCAAAAACTAGATTTGTGGCAAAGACAAAATTGGATATCCAAAACGCTTGGCCAATTTTTTTAAAGGCAAAAATTTCATCCATAAATGTCGTTATGAAACTCTTCCATTCAATAATATTGTCCGTGCTGACATACGCAGCACCAGTCTGGTCGGCAGACTATATTGATGATCTGGAACATATTTTTTCTTTTTTCGTAAAAAGATTATTATTGCAAATTTCACCAAATACACCCGGATACATGATTCGCGTTGAATTGGGTCAACCTCGAGTGGCAATTACACTGAAAAAACTTCTTATTAAATTTTATGGACGAATCTTATCTATGAATAGCTCAAGATTTCCCAGGTTATGTTTCTCTAAACTTTTGAACAACTTGTTGGGCTTACATGGAAACTCCAAAATTAACTGGCTAAAATTTCAAAATTTTTGACAATACTGTCTTCAGCTACCTCAAAATGGTCGAAGATCCCACTGTTCTCAAAAAACACCTCCCATTTATAATTCACACGCTGATATCACAGAGTATTCAATTAGACATGCGATTCCTACAAACATGATATGGTTATGTTTTTGGAGCGGAGGATTACCTTTTGAGCACATCTGGGATTTTGTTCAAAAGAATATTAATTCAATTGCGTTTTGGTAGCAATTCTATTAGGATAAACGACAATTTTTTAATTATAAATTCCAATAGTAACTGTACATACTGCAATTTAAATCAGCTGAAAACGTGGAATCATGTGTTTCTTTACTGCCCTACTTTTGAGAACTACAGAAGAAAATATTTTGAACATATGTTACGCCCTTCCCTCGAACAAATACTAACACTGAGAAATGTCGATATACGTGATGTATATAATTTCCTTATTAATGTAGCCAGACATCGATCACTGTACAGTGAATAAGCCTTTTTCCAGTTAATATAAAATTACAAGTCTAGTACTTGGATATAGACTTTGTATGTGTTTCTTGTATAACTAATTATTTTATTTTTATTTACTTTTTTTTCCACCTTTTTTTAACGATACTAGTTGTTTCATGTTTGCTTATGTTAATTTTGTCATTGTAATGTAAATTGTGCATGTAAATTTTGTGTTGCTACCCACTTTGAAATTGGCTTATTGCCAAATCAATAAAGTCTAAGTCACTGAACGAATCACGTGTTCAGGGGAGTAGGAAAGCCTCCTTCGCGGTGCCATGTTATAGAATTCCCCACGTGCGTAAAACTTTAGGGGCGATGAGGAACCTCAAGTAGTTTGAATTTTTGGGGGGGGGGGGAATTGGGAATGGCATTTCTTCACATAAAGGCATATTTTAAATTCTATTACAATGGCAATTTCGAAATTTTTTTTTCTCGTTCCACTTTAATGGACAAGTAAAAGCATGGTCAATGGACTTTGACAATATAGGCACTGTGGCTGACTCTCTTGTAATAAAAGATATGATTGTGTTCTATTCGCAACCGGGCAAGCAGAACTTCCTCCTTTCGGTTAGTTCTTGTCACGAGTGCACCTTACACACTCTCTCACCCTCCCATCGAGAAACCACACATCATACATACATACAACACGTGTGCTCTCCTTTCCCTCACCAGGGATTTCTAAAACGCACTTGAGCACCGAATAAGTATTTCTTACATAACACAATCATAACTCTACAGACAGACATTGTGCCTCTGGGCCAATGAAAACCCCTTACAGAAATCAGGCGATTGCCTTCGTCCAATAGGGGGGGGGGGGGTCTTCACCAACTTGGTTTGGGAACACACGAGGCTTTCGCCAGAGAGAGATGGTTGCTGGGAGCCGACGATCAACATGTCGCGCTTGAAGGTTCATTAATTCTCTCTCTCCTCCTAACCCCGGGTCGAGATCCCTTAAATGTAGGGGACGCAAGAAATAAACCTTGCCCTGGGATGACGGTGAGTGATTCAAACAATATATATAATTTGGTGGAGTGAAAGTGTCCTTGTTGAATATAAATTGTATCGAGTTTAGTGTAATGCACCGTGTCGAAGTATTTTCAATAAATAAAATAAAATTGTAATTCTCTAATTGAAAAGGTATTATTTTCGCAATGTCCTGTTCATGATTTCCTAGTAATATATATTGTGTCGTGCTAATGAAACTAGTTCATTTACATCTCCGGCCGCGTTTTAGACATGAGGTAACATTCAACACGCAATATGTAAAATATATCGTATTAAACCCACGATATTCTGCAGCTCGAACGCCAATGGCCAAGTGTGGGATTGATGGCATGCAATTTATTAACTTCATTATTCCAGCGGCGATACATCACTTCCCGGAGGATTGAGAAGTGGTCACTGGCAGGAACCAAAAGACTATTGTCAATGTTAGTTGTTGTTCAAATACAAATACAACGCCACAACAGGCAAATTGCCCAACGAGGTGGCTGACTTAAGAACATCATGGAGGCCCTACCTACTACTGCTACACCACACATGCACCCCCCCCCCCCGAATCGGTACATGCGGGAATGTGCGTGTACGTGTAGTGAAACCTGACGAAGTTTTTTGTTTCTCTGTAATGCTTGTTATGTGTAGTGCTGCCATCTGCCACCAGTTTTTCTAACTATGAGAAGTGTTATGATTGAATGATTTATCGTTGTAGGACTTTTTAACGGGGAGATCGGCTCGCATTTGCGCCTTGAAGTTGGGAACCACAGAAAACCAACTTCAGCGGGTCTTCAGTTCGACCTGCGGTGTCTGCTTTTTCGTTGCCCGGTATTCCTACATAACCTGGTACCCAGTAAAATAAATTTTACTGTGGTAATGTAATTCAAGAAAAATGGCATGAATGAAAGGATGAGTGTGAAAACTGAACTAACACAGTGCTTGCAATGCGCTGAGAGTGTCGCTATAAATGATGCATCGTCGGTGGCGTTTGCGTCGTATATGACGTAGAGCCTGAAGGACTGCGTACAGTTCTGTCGAATAAATAGAGAATGTGTCGTGAAGTTTGAAAGATGTCTCCTCATAGCAGATGTAGGCACAACCGACATGCCCAGATATTATTTTGTTTCATTGCCATCATGATCCAAGTACGCAGTATAATATATAAAAAAGAACATTGAACTGTTACATGTCTTGAATTTTTTAAAGTAAAATGACATCGGATTAGTGAATTTTAAACAAAATGATGCGAGTATATTCTGGGAACGCTTAACTTTTTCCGTTAACACGTGCATGCCTCTTGAGATTTGTGCTTCCCGTTTCTCTGCCGCAATGCTCACGCCACACGATAAAATGGTCGTGAGAGCCAGATGTGTGTTTATATGGAACTAGCAGCAGAAAGGTGGGGCGTAGATTGCTTGAAAGTTTTGTGAGACTTCAAATTGTGGATGAGTAGTGTTGATGTTATTTCTAAGCTGAGGCTGTGTTGTGGCATATTCTTCTGAAACTTTTAGACAAATGGCTCGCTCTTAACTTTTATTAGGATTTATCAATTAATTTGCTGTGTATTTTAATGCTAGGTTCTCAAAGTATTGTAGCTCTTGTCACTACAATCTTGTTTTTTGGAAGTTGATCTAGTGATCACTTTGAATTTGAATTCAGTTTTAGCGCCAAAAAATGCAGAAAGCAAAACTATTGAAAGAGTTGGGAGGTTTGATTTTCGCCGAAATCACTCTCTCGCTGATAAATTGAAGCATTTATTCGATCAAATTGTCAAAGCGTCGCACTAGAGTTATTGCGACGAAAAATTCGATCTATGTGAATTTATCATCAATTTGCTATAAAAAATTGACCTCAAAATTTCTAATCTGTAAATCCGGAACGGAAATCCGTGAAGAGTTCTTCAAGCACAGTGAGATCAAACTACCCCAGCTCTCACTTCCTGCCTTTACTGACTCTTTGGAAGATAAGTTGGCATTTTCTAATTCAGATCCAGTGTCAAAGAATGTGAATTTATGTAGGTCTTAAAACTTGCAATATTTAAAGGGCACTTTGCGTGGTGATGCACTAAAACTCATTGAATCACTGTCGATTACAAACGAGAATTACGGGGTGACTTGGGATCTTCTTGTGGATCTCTACTCGAATAATCGTGAAATCATGGCAGTTGTCAAAAATTTCTTGGTACGCCAGCCTTGAGTTGTGAATCTCCTGACCAAATTTTGAACTTGGTGGACTCTACAAAGGAATATATTCGTCTTATGGAAACGCTGAATTTTAAAATCGATTAAGCTGTCGATACTATACGAGTATTAATGTTAGACCCTGCTACACATGGTTGGTGGGAACGTTCACTGTGCGATCGTTTGAGAGACTATATTCTACCCTTGGAGGAATTGTTATATTTTTTGAGTTGGAAATGCGGTTGTACTATGTTCACACCCTACTTCACCAAACACCAACTCTGGCCATATCGCTATAGTGCAATTTACTGCCATTAGTGAGATGGGCTGGAAGTGAAGGCGCTGTCTATCGGTGGTCGCCTCGAGTTCGTTAGGGAAAATATCTTATCAATATCCTCCTCCCTTTGGTTCGAACCCGGGACCCTGACAACAACCTTCACGATGGTAGACGAGCATCTTACCACCATGCCACTCGGGCACTATGTTCACACCCTGTCTCCGATTGATTAAAAACCCGAATTTCAAGCTATGAAAAGTTGACCGTCCGGATCAGCGTCTTTGCCATCCCGTGGAATGCTGCAGCGGCGCCGGGAGGGTACTCTTCCGTAGAGGGAGCCCCCAGGCGTCGGTAGGTCGCCAATGGCCGAGTCAGAACTGGCATGGACCGAGGGAATCTGTCTAATTAAAGCTTCGCGACGGCCGGTGAGCGGTGTGATTTCTGCCCAGTACTCAATGTTAAAGTGAAGAAATTCATCCAAGCCCGGGTAAACGGCGGGAGTAACTGACTCTTAAGGGGTACACTTTAACCCGCAATGCCATCCCTCTCTGTGAACCTACTCGCGGTAGGCCTGTTACGGGAGTGTCAGGTAGTCGGAATTTCGATATTCAGCGACAAGCCCTGATTTCCCCCTAGCCAAGAATCGGACAGGACCTAGGTTCCTTCGGTTTGCCAGCTCGATCGAACTGTATCTACGCCGGCCTAAAGACAAAGCCGAGGAGTAAGGTGCCCGCCCCAGCGGTAGCGTTACAAGAGGTGCAGTGACTCCAAGCCACGGATGTCTTCCTATATACATGGAATTTTTCACCTTGCAATAGAGTCTCTGCTAATACTATGCGGATGCACACTCTAGACGATGCTCCTTTTCGCAGGACTTGGCTGTGCCCGCAGCCACAGGAGCTGATGAAGATATTACTGTTTCTTTGGTCGAGTCCCGGCCATATCTGTCCGGCAAAGGACTGTGGTCTCCGCTTCAAGACGAAGGGTGACCGGACGATAAACCTTAAAAAGTGTGATCCACAGTCAGCCAACGCTGCCATTATGATTCTGAGAGTCCAGTGGAAAAGGAGGCCCTGCTTGCAAGAGCAGAGGCGGAGATCCTGGTTCGGGGACATAAAGACTATGAACCAGGACCTGAAATCAATCAAGAAGGGGCGGCAATTAGCCAGTTACAAAGGACTGGTTAAACATTTCACAATCTTGCTGTCAAAGACAAATTCTCACGATGGAATGGCGAGCTGCAACACTGCCTCAGTGTCTACGGACAGAAAAGCCCTCTCGAAAGAAAACCGCTCCGGTGGTGGTATTCAGACCGCCGAAACGGATTACTAGATCTCGGGCTGCCCAGCCTGAACCAACTGCTGCTGACCATGTGGTGGCTACATGGGATGGTGCTCTAACATCATCAGTTCCCGATGCTTCCGATTCGTCCGTCTTGGATGAGGGGCCTTCGGTTCTCCCGACTGAGATCCACCGGACACCTCAAGAGGAGCGAGAAGTGGCTCCCGAACCAACGGTGGTTGCTTTGCCCGGATTTCGCAGTCGTGCCAAGGAAAAGGGCCAACCCGAGCAGAAAGAATCCCTTGGTTGTAGGTGATGACCCTCGGTCGTCCTTTGTCAATGATGTCTTTCTCCCCAACGGTCCAAGTCGCGGGAGGGCCAACAGCGGCTTTCCTGGGCTGGCCATTCAGCAAAATTATTGGCTCATTCACGGCCTTCTGAGGCATTACGAACCCCTCAACAGGATAAGGGAGTATCCATTCACTGGATCGAAAGACTCGCTCTTGATCTCACTCTTGTATGAATTGTTTCCTACTATTCCTGATAGAGTGAGGCCAAAAAGACCAAGCAGTCAAAGAGGTGATTGCGCTGGCAGGAGTATGCCAAGACTCTGGTTCTTTCGGCGCAATCCACCCCGTTATGTCAAGGCCATCCTGGGGGAGTAGAATAAACAATATAGAAATTAGTGGGATCCCAGAGACGAAAAATGAGAATATTTCTGAAATAATAGAAGCAGTACGAAAAGAACTGGAGATTCAAGAAACAACTGAAATAGAAGCAGCAAATAGACCAAAACCTATAATAGTAAGATTTCAAAGAGAAAGATCAAAAAATATTTGGCTACAGGAAGCTAAAGCAAAAGGTGAAAATCTCACAGCTGATAAACTGAATTCAAACTTTCAGGATAATAGAAAATACACCAGTGAAATAAATTAAGAGAATCTGCATATTTTATCGAATTTCATGAAAAGAACTGAACTGAATGTAAAACCACTGCTTCTAGACAAAAATGCAAATCTTGTACGTCAAATACGTAAGCGTACACGTGTGTGTAGGCGAAGCCAGTAGAGAAACAGGCTTTATAAGCTCGCGTAAGTTAAGACTCATTCCGTTCGCTAGCACTCCTCGGCGTTATTTTGCAGCAATCGGTTAATTTCAAATTGTAACAGTAAAAATGAGTAACACCAACGTTTAGATGATGGAATGAGGTGGTGAATTGTGGGGGGGGGGCGCCTAGAAGCAAGCCAATCTCAAGTCCAATTTAACGCCCAGCGTCGTGTGTAACTTATGGAAACAGTTCCAGGATACCGGATCCATCGAGAGAAAGCCTGGGCAAGGTCGTCCAAGAGCCACGACGGAAGTGCTACAGCTTCTCAGCTCTCTCGTGACTTGTATGCAGCCACAGGAACCCGTGTATCAAGGGAGGGTTGTTTGCAAGAAGACCTGCTGTTTGCGTCCCGCTCACTTCTACGGACAGGAGAATCCGTTTATCATGGTGCAGAGAGCATAGAGATTGGAGTATGGATCAATGGGCGACCGTTCCGGTTCAGCCTAAGCACCGATTCTCGCCGAACGTTCATATGGAGAGAACCAGGGACCCGCTACCTACCCTCCAATGTCCGTGAAATCGACCATTATGGCGGAGGAGGTTTAATGGTCTGGGCAGGCATCATGTTGGATGGCCGCACACCTCTCCATGTCTTTGAAAGAGGCACCGTGAATGGTGTGAGGTATAGGGATGAGGTCTTGGAGCACTATGTTCGCCTTTTCAGGGGTGCAGTTGGCCCCGAGTTCATTTTAATGGACGATAATGCGAGGCCACATAAACCTCTTCTGCTCGACGATTTTCTAGAGAGTGAGGATATTCGCCGGATGGATTGGCCAGCCAGATCTCCAGACCTTAACCCTATAGAGCATGTCTGGGACGCTCTCGGGAGGGCAATTGAAAACAGCGTTGCTGAACGAATGAGACCAATTGCCACAAGAAATGATTAACTGCCTTATTTCAAGTATGAAATCACGTTGCGAGACCTGTATATCTGTAAGAGGGGACCATACCGCCTATTAACCCATTTTTTTTGTTTAT